>NW_024061320.1:7500-77096 GCF_016432855.1 Salvelinus namaycush | reverse complement strand
GCGGTATGATTCACAGGATACACTAACAGACTGTCTGCAGCGGTATGATTCAGAGATAACAGGCTGTCTGCAGGTATGATTCAGAGGATAACAACGGTGTCTGACAGCGGTATGATTCACAGGAAACATAACAGGCTGTCTGCAGCGGTATGATTCAGAGGATAACACTAACAGACTGTCTGCAGCGGTATGATTCAAGGATAACACTAACAGACTGTCTGCAGCGCGTATGATTCAAGGATACACTAACAGACTGTCTGCAGCGGTATGATTCACAGGTAACAGCTCTGCAGCGGTATGATTCACAGGATAACAGAAGGTTCTGCCAGCGGTATGATTCACAGGATAACAGACTGTCTGCAGCGGTATGATTCACAGGATAACACAACAGACTGTCTGCAGCGGTATGATTCAAAAGGATACACTAACAGACTGTCTGCGCGGTATGATTCACAGGATAACAGGCTGTCTGCAGCGGTATGATTCACAGGATAACAGCACTGTCTGCAGCGGTATGATTCACAGGATAACAGAGTCTGCAGCGGTATGATTCAAGGATAACAGGCTGTCTGCAGCGTATGATCACAGGATAACAGGCTGTCTGCAGCGGTATGATTCACAGGATAAAAGCTGTCTGCAGCGGTATGATTCACAGGATAAACAGCTGTCTGCAGCGGTATGATTCACAGGATAACAGACTGTCTGTAGCGGTATGATTCACAGGATAACAGACTGTCTCAGCGTATGATCAGGATAACACAACAGGCGTCTGCAGCGGTATGATTACAGGGATACATAACAGACTGTCTGCAGCGGTATGATTCACAGGATAACACTAACAGGCTGTCCAGCGGTATGATTCACAGGATAACACTAACAGCTGTCTGCAGCGGTATGATTCACAGGAATAACAGACTGTCTGCAGCGGTATGATTCACAGGATAACACTAGGACTGTCTGCAGCGGTATGATTCAAGGATAACACTAACAGACTGCGCAGCGGTATGATCAAGGATAAACTAACAGACGTTCTGCAGCGGTATGATTCACAGGATAACAGGCTGTCTGCAGCGGTATGATTCACAGGATAACAGCTGTCTGCAGCGGATATGATCACAGGATAACAGGCTGTCTGCAGCGGTATGATTCAGAGGATAACACTAACAGACTGTCTGCAGCGGTATGATTCACAGGATAACAGGCCGTCTGCAGCGGTATGATTCACAGGATAACAGGCTGTCTGCAGCGGTATGATTCACAGGATAACAGACTGTCTGCAGCGGTATGATTCAGAGGATAACACTAACAGGCTGTCTGCAGCGGTATGTTCACAGGATAACAGACTGTCTGCAGCGGTATGATTCACAGGATAAACAGACTGTCTGCAGCGGTATGATTCACAGGATAACTAGACTGTCTACAGCGTATGATAAAACAGGCTGTCTGCAGCGGTATGATTCACAGGATAACCTAACAGGCTGTCTGCAGCGGTATGATTCAGAGGATAACAGGACTGTTGCAGCGGTATGATTCACAGGATAACAGACTGTCTGCAGCGGTATGATTCACAGGATAACACTAACAGACTGTCTGCAGCGGTATGATTCAGAGGATAACAGGCTGTCTGCAGCGGTATGATTCACAGGATAACAGACTGTCTACAGCGGTATGATTCAGAGGATAACAGACTGTCTGCAGCGGTATGATTCACAGGATAACAACTGTCTCAGCGGTATGATTCACAGGATAACTAACAGACTGTCTGCAGCGGTATGATTCACAGGATAACAGACTGTCTGCAGCGGTATGATTCAGAGGATAACAGGCTGTCTGCAGCGGTATGATTCAGAGGATAACACTAACAGGCTGTCTGCAGCGGTATGATTCACAGGATAACAGACTGTCTGCAGCGGTATGATTCACAGGATAACAGGACTGTCTGCAGCGGTATGATTCACGGATAACTAACAGACGTGTCTCAGCGGATGATTACAGGCCTGTCTGCAGCGGTATGATTCACAGGATAACACTAACAGACTGTCTGCAGCGGTATGATTCACAGGATAACAGACTGTCTGCAGCGGTATGATTACAGGATACAGACTGTCTGCAGCGGTATGATTCAAGGATAACACTAACAGCTGTCTGCAGCGGTATGATTCACAGGATAACAGACTGTCTGCAGGTATGATTCACAGGATAACAGCTGTCTGCAGCGGTATGATTCAGAGGATAACACTAACAGACTGTCTGCAGCGGTATGATTCACAGGATAAACAGACTGTCTGCAGCGTATGATTCACAGGATAACAGACTGTCTGCACGGTATGATTCACAGGATAACACTAACGACTGTCTGCAGCGGTATGATTCAAGGATTAACAGCAGTCTGCAGCGTATGATTACAGGATAACAGGCTGTCTGCAGCGGTATGATTCAAGGATAACAGGCTGTCTGCAGCGGTATGATTCACAGGATAACAGATGTCTGCAGCGGTATGATTCACAGGATAACAGACTGTCTGCAGCGGTATGATTCACAGGATAACACTAACAGACTGTCTGCAGCGGTATGATTCACAGGATAACAGGCTGTCTGCAGCGGTATGATTCACAGGATAACAGACTGTCTGCAGCGGTATGATTCAGAGGATAACAGGCTGTCTGCAGCGATATGATTCACAGGATAACAGACTGTCTGCAGCGGTATGATTCACAGGATAACAGACTGTCTGTAGCGGTATGATTCACAGGATAACACTAACAGACTGTCTGCAGCGGTATGATTCACAGGATACAGGCTGTCTGCAGCGGTATGATTACAGGATAACAGACTGTCTGCAGCGGTATGATTCAGAGGATACACTAACAGACTGTCTGCAGCGGTATGATTACAGGATAACAGACTGTCTGCAGCGGTATGATTCACAGGATAACATAACAGGCTGTCTGCAGCGGTTGATTCAGAGGATAACACTAACAGGCTGTCTGCAGCGTATGATCACAGGATACAGGCTGTCTGCAGCGGTATGATTACAGGATAACAGACTGTCTGCAGCGGTATGATTCACAGGATAACACCAGACTGTCTCAGCGTATGATTCACAGGATAACAGACGTCTCAGCGTATGATTCACAGGTATAACAGACTGTCTGAGCGGTTAGATTCACAGGATAACAGGCTGTCTCAGCGGTATGATTCACAGGATACACTAACGGCCGTCTCAGCGGTATGATTCACAGGATAACAGCTGTCTGCAGCGGTATGATTCAGAGGATAACACTAACAGGCTGTCTGCAGCGGTATGATTCACAGGATAACAGGCTGTCTGCAGCGGTATGATTCAGAGGATAACACTAACAGGCCGTCTACAGCGGTATGATTCACAGGATAACAGGCTGTCTGCAGCGGTATGATTCAGAGGATAACACTAACAGGCCGTCTACAGCGGTATGATTCACAGGATAACAGGCCGTCTGCAGCGGTATGATTCACAGGATAACAGGGCGTCTGCAGCGGTATGATTCAGAGGATAACACTAACAGGCCGTCTACAGCGGTATGATTCACAGGATAACACTAACAGACTGTCTGCAGCGGTATGATTCACAGGATAACAGGCTGTCTACAGCGGTATGATTCACAGGATAACAGGCTGTCTGCAGCAGTATGATTCACGATAACAGGACTGTCTGCAGCGTATGATTCACAGGATACACTAACAGACTGTCTGCAGCGGTATGATTCAGCAGGATAACAGGCGTCTGCAGCGGTATGATTCAGGATAACAGGCTGTCTGCAGCGTATGATTCACAGGATAACAGGCTGTCTGCAGCGTATGATTACAGGATAACAGACTGTCTGCAGCGTATGATTCACAGGATAACAGGCTGTCTGCAGCGGTATGATTCACAGGAAACAGCTGTCTGCAGCGGTATGATTCACAGGATAACACTAACAGACTGTCTGCAGCGGTATGATTCACAGGATACACTAACAGACTGTCGCAGGTATGATCAGGAACGCGTACAGTTGATACAGGATAACAGGCTGTCTGCAGCGGTATGATTCACAGGATAACACTAACAGGACTGTCTGCAGCGGTATGATTCAAGGATAACAGCATGTCTGCAGCGGTATGATTCACAGGATAACAGACTGTCTGCAGCGGTATGATTCAGAGGATAACACTAACAGGCTGTCTGCAGCGGTATGATTCAGAGGATAACACTAACAGACTGTCTGCAGCGGTATGATTCAGAGGATAACACTAACAGACTGTCTGCAGCGGTATGATTCACAGGATAACAGGCTGTCTGCAGCGGTATGATTCACAGGATAACAGACTGTCTGCAGCGGTATGATTCACAGGATAACAGACTGTCTGCAGCGGTTATGATTCACAGGATAACACTAACAGACTGTCTGCAGCGTATGATTCAAGGATAAACTAACAGACTGTCTGCAGCGGTATGATTCACAGGATAACAGGCTGTCTGCAGCGGTATGATTACAGGATAACAGCAGTCTGCAGCGTATGATTCACAGGATAAACAGGCGTCTGCAGCGGTATGATTCAAGGATAACAGCTGTCTGCAGCGTTGATCACAGGATAACAGGCTGTCTGCAGCGGTATGATTCACAGGATAACAGGCTGTCTGCAGCGGTATGATTCACAGGATAACAGGCTGTCTGCAGCGATATGATTCACAGGATAACAGATTGTCTGTAGCGGTATGATTCACAGGATAACAGACTGTCTGTAGCGGTATGATTCACAGGATAACACTAACAGGCTGTCTGCAGCGGTATGATTAACAGGATAACACTAACAGACTGTCTGCAGCGGTATGATTCACAGGATAACACTAAGGCTGTCCAGCGGTATGATTCCAGAGATAACACTAACAGCTGTCTGCAGCGGTATGATTTCACAGGATAAGATAACAGACTGTCTGCAGCGGTATGATTCACAGGATAACACTAACAGACTGTCTGCAGCGGTATGATTCACAGGATAACAGACTGTCTGCAGCGGTATGATTCAGAGGATAACACTAACAGACTGTCTGCAGCGGTATGATTCACAGGATAACAGACTGTCTGCAGCGGTATGATTCACAGGATAACAGGCCGTCTGCAGCGGTATGATTCACAGGATAACACTAACAGCTGTCTGCAGCGGTATGATTCAGCAGGATAACACTAACAGGCTGTCTGCAGCGGGATGATTACAGGATAACAGACTGTCTGCAGCGGTAGTATGATTCAAGGATACACAGACTGTCTGCAGGGTATGATTCACAGGATAACACTAACAGACTGTCTCAGCGGTATGATTCAGGAACGACGTCTGCAGCGGTTGATTCACAGGATAACAGACAGCTGTCTGCAGCGGTATGATCACAGGATAAACAGGCTGTCTCAGCGCGTATGATTCACAGGATAACAGACTGTCTGCAGCGGTATGATTCACAGGATAACACTAACAGATGTCTCAGCGGTATGATTCAGGGATAACAGGCTGTCTGCAGCCGGTATGATTCACAGGATAACAGACTGTCTCAGCGGTATGATTCAGAGGATAACAGACTGTCTCAGCGGTATGATTCACAGGATAACAGGCTGTCTCAGCGGTATGATTCAGAGGATAAACAGACTGTCTGCAGCGGGATGATCACAGGATAACAGACTGCTCAGCGGTATGATTCACAGGATAACAGACTGTCTGCAGCGGTATGATTCACAGGATAACACTAACAGACTGTCTGCAGCGGTATTGATTCACGGATAACAGACTGTCTGCAGCGGTATGATTCACAGGATAACAGATCGTCTGGCGTATGATTCACAGGATAACAGTGTCTGAGCGGTATGATTCAGGATAACACTAACAGACTGTCTGCAGCGGTATGATTCACAGGATAACAGACTGTCTGCAGCGGTATGATTCAGAGGATAACACTAACAGGCTGTCTGCAGCGGTATGATTAACAGGATAACACTAACAGACTGTCTGCAGCGGTATGATTCACAGGATAACAGGCCGTCTGCAGCGGTATGATTCACAGGATAACAGGCTGTCTGCAGCGGTATGATTCACAGGATAATAACGTCGCAGCGGTATGATTCACAGGATACACAGGACTGTCTGCAGCGGTATGATTCACAGGATAACACAGACTGTCTCAGCGTATGATTCACAGGATAACAGACTGTCTGCAGCGGTATGATTCACAGGATAACAGACTGTCTGCAGCGGTATGATTCACAGGATAACACTAACAGACTGTCTGCAGCGGTATGATTCAGAGGATAACAGGCAGTCTGCAGCGATATGATTCACAGGATAACAGGCAGTCTGCAGCGGTATGATTCAGAGGATAACAGGCTGTCTGCAGCAGTATGATTCACAGGATAACAGGCTGTCTGCAGCGGTATGATTCACAGGATAACAGGCTGTCTGCAGCGATATGATTCACAGGATAACAGGCTGTCTGTAGCGGTATGATTCACAGGATAACAGGCGTCTGAGCGGTATGATTCACAGGATAACATACAGACTGTCTGCAGAGGTATGATTCACAGGATAACAGGCGTCTGCAGCGGTATGATTCAGAGATAACAGGCTGTCTGCAGCGGTATGACACAGGATAACAGACTGTCTGCAGCGGTATGATTCAGAGGATAACAGGTGTTCTGCAGCGTATGATTCACAGGATAACAGACTGTCTGCAGCGGTATGATTCAAGGATACACAACAGGCTGTCTGCAGCGGTATGATTCACAGGAATAACGGCTGTCTGCAGCGTATGATTCACAGGATAACAGCTGTCTGCAGCGGTATGATTCACAGGATAACAGCTGTCTGCCAGGGTATGATTCACAGGATAACACTAACAGCTGTCTGCAGCGGTATGATTCCAGGATAACACTAACAGGCTGTCTGCAGCGGTTATGATTCACAGGATAACACTAACAGACGTCTGCAGCGGTATGATTTAAGGATAACGACGTCTGCAGCGGTATGATTCAGAGGATAAACAGACGTCTGCAGCGGTATGATTCACAGGATAACACACGGCTGTCTCAGCGGTATGATTCACAGGATAACAGGCTGTCTGCAGCGGTATGATTCACAGGATAACAATAACAGACTGTCTGCAGCGGTATGATTCACAGGATAACACTAACAGGACTGTCTGCAGCGGTATATGTTCACAGGATAACAGCACTGTCTGCAGCGGTATGATTCAGGATAACAGCAGTCTGCAGCGGTAGATTCACAGGATAAACAGACTGTCGCAGCGGTATGATCAAGGATAACACTAGGCTGTCTGCAGCGTATGATTCACAGGATAACAGGCTGTCTGCAGCGGTATGATTCAAGATAACAATAACAGGCTGTCTGCAGCGGTATGATTCACAGGATAACAATAACAGTGTCTGCAGCGGTATGATTACAGGATAACACTAACAGGACTGTCTGCAGCGGTATGATTACAGGATAACAGGACTGTCTGCAGCGGTATGATTCACAGGATAACACTAACAGGCTGTTGCAGCGGGTATGATTCAGAGGATAACAGACTTTCTGCAGCGGTATGATTCACGGATAACACTAACAGGCTGTCTGCAGCGGTATGATTCAGAGGATAACAGACTGTCTGCAGCGGTATGATTACAGGATAACACTAACAGGCTGTCTGCAGCGGTATTGATTCACAGGATAACACTAACAGGCTGTCTGCAGCGGTATGATTACAGGAAATAACAGGCTGTCTGCCAGCGGTATGATTCACGGATAACAGGCTGTCTGCAGCGTTATGATTCCACAGGATAACACTAAACAGGCTGTCTGCAGCGGTATGATTCAGAGGAACAACAGCTGTCTGCAGCGGTATGATTCACAGGATGTTCCTCTCGCATCTAAATTGAAGTCCTCTGTTTTAAGGCGTTTAGAGAACAGCCTGGCGTGATACTATTCATGAACAAAACACACAGAAAATGTAAATGTTATTAGACCACGGAGACCACACCTTTGACCCGAAATGAAGCCATCCCAGGCATCTGGAAAGCCAGTATTGTACAAGCTGTGTGGGCCCTGGTCAGAATTACTGCACAATGAAGGGAATAGGCTACGATTTGGGACGCCAACCTGCATTCATTCGATTGCTTTCTCCTTTCTGCCTTTAAAACGGTCTGCAATCATCAATCAGTCTGCAGCACACGGACACACACCCTCAGAAGAACCTGTTCAATTATGCAAACAGACCTTAAAGGAGGTAGCGAGTGAGGAGGAGGGAGTAGGGAGTGAGGAAAGGAGTAGGGAGTGGAGGAAGGAGTGAGGAGGAGGAGGAGGGAGGTAGGAGTGAGGAAGGAAGGAGATAGGTAGGGAGTGAGGAAGGAAGGAGATAGGTAGGGAGTAAGGAAGGAAGGAAGGAGGTAGGGAGTGAGGAAGGAAGGAAGGAGGTAGGGAGTGAGGAAGGAAGGAAGGAGGTAGGGAGTGAGGAAGGAGGGAGGTAGGGAGTGAGGAAGGAGGGAGGTAGGGAGTGAGGAAGGAAGGAAGGAGGTAGGGAGTGAGGAAGGAGGGAGGTAGGGAGTGAGGAAGGAGGGAGGTAGGGAGTGAGGAAGGAGGGAGGTAGGGAGTGAGGAAGGAGGGAGGTAGGGAGTGGGAAGGAGGGAGGTAGGGAGTGAGGAAGGAGGAGGTAGGGAGTGAGGAAGGAGGGAGGTAGGGAGTGAGGAAGGAGGGAGGTAGGGAGGGAGAGGAGGGAGGTAGGGAGTGAGGAGAGGATGTAGGGAGTGAGAAGGAGGATGTAGGGAGGAGGAAGGAGGGATGTAGGGAGTGAGGAAGGAGGGATGTGGGAGTGAGGAAGGAGGGATGTAGGGAGTGAGGAAGGAGGGGGGGTAGGGAGTGAGAAGGAGGGATGTAGGGAGTGAAGAAGGAGGATGTAGGGAAGTGAGGAAGGAGGGATGTAGGGAAGTGAGGAAGGAGGGATGTAGGAGTGAGGAAGGAGGGAGGTAGAAGTGAGGAAGGAGGGAGGTAGGGAGTGAGGAAGGAGGGAGGTAGGAGTGAGGAAGGAGGGAGGAGGGAAGTGAGGAAGGAGGGAGGTAGGGAGTGAGGAATAAGGGAGTGAGGATGAGGGGTAGGGAGTGAGGAATGAGGGAGGTAGGGAGTGAGAATGAGGGAGGTAGGGAGTGAGGAAGAGGGAGGTAGGGAGTGAGGAAGGGAGGAGGAGGGAGGGAGTGAGGAAGGAGGGAGGTAGGGAGTGAGGAGGAAGGAGGTAGGAGGAGGAAGGAACTGCATGTCATAGTCAGTCAGCTTGGAGTCAGTCAGCCACTCACAATATTCCCCCCTCCACCTTTATTTTGTATTTAATTATTTAACCTTTATTTAACTCGACAAGTCAGTTTAGAACAAGTTCTTATTTTCAATGACTGTCTAGAACAGTGGGTTAACTGCCTTGTTCAGGGGCAGAACAAAATTCAGCTGGGGGAATTGGACCTAGCAAACCTTTTGGTTACTAGTCCAACGCTCTAACCACTAGGCTGCCTGCCTCCCCCCTCTAACCACTAGGCTGCTGCCTCCCCCCTCTAAACACTAGGCTGCCGCCTCCCCCTCTAACCACTAGGCTGCTGCCTCCCCCCTCTACCACTAGGCTGCCTGCCTCCCCCCTCTAACCATAGGCTGCCTGACATCCCCCACTCTAACCACTAGGCCCTGTACCACTGGCTCTAACCACTAGGCTCTAACCACTAGGCTTCTAACCACTAGGCTCTCAACCACTAGGCCTTAAACACTAGGCTTCTAACAACTAGGCTTCTAACCACTAGGCTTCTAACCACTAGGCTTCTAACCACTAGGCTTCTAACCACTAGGCTCTAACCACTAGGTATTCTAAACCACTAGGCTCTAACCACTAGGCTCTAACCACTAGGCTCTAACCACTAGGCTCTAACCACTAGTGAAATAGGAGCTCTGCATTAGACACACTCAGGGCCTGTCGGGGATCACTGTGTGTCTGTTACTATCCGCAGACATCCCGAACAGTCCCCACAAGGTTAATAAAACAAGGTAAGATATTTCACAAGTCCCCATGAGGACAAAGACTATTTTAGCTTAGGGGTTAGAGGTTACAATTAGGGCTAGACTTAGGGTAGGGGTTAGGGGTCAGAGGATCCAACAGAATCTGATGTGAAGCATGTTCTGAATCCTCTAAAAACTAAATGCATAGTATTTCCCAATACTAAACTCCAAACCATGTAATTACTACCTTGGAAGGACGTTCTTTAGAGTAAGTCAAAACAACAGATATTGGGAGTTTGGGTGGATGAGAAGTTGACCTTTACCCCCCCCCCCCCCCCATGTAGAGAACCTTGTCAGGAAACTCAAAGCTGCTTATTGGGTTTTATTACCGGCACAAATAGGTTTTCCTTTGACGCGCAGAAAGTAGTTGATTCGTTGTACTTTTTTCTCTATATTGGACTATGTTGATACTATTTAAGTACAAGTCTCCAGCTCTACACTGAAGGCTCTTTTCTCTGTATCTATGGTGATACTATTTATTTACTATTTATCCCTCCAACCAACCTACTACTACACCACCTGGTGTGGAATTCCTCCAGCACCTACACTACACCACCTGGTGTTGGAATTCCCTCCACGCACCACCACAACTACACCACTGGTGTTGGAATTCCCTCCAACGCCAACCTAACTACACCACCACCTGGTGTGGAATTCCCTCCACGCCAGCCTACAACTACACCACCTGGTGTTGGAATTCCCTCCACGCCAACCTAAACTACACCACTGTGTTGGAATTCCTCCACGCAAGCCTACACACTACACCCCTGGTGTTGGAATTCCCCCACGCCAACCTAAACTACACCACCTGGTGTTGGATTCCCTCCACGCCCAACCTACAACACTACACCACCTGTGGTGGAATTCCCTCCACGCCAACCTACAACTACACCCCCTGGTGTTGGAATTCCCTCCACGCCAACCTACAACTACCACCCTGTGTTGGAATTCCCTCCACGCCAACCTACAACTACACCACATCGGTGTTGGAATGCCGCTCCACAGCCACCTACAAACTTACACCACCTGGTGTTGGAATCCCTCCACGCAACCTACAACTACACCCCGGTTTCACGACACAACCCACCCTGGATTTGGCATATTCCCTCCACGCCAACTACAACTAACCACTAGCCGGTAGTTGGAATTCCCTCCAGCCTCAACTACAACTACACCACTGGTGTTGAATTCCCTCCATGCCAACCTACCAACACACCGCCTGGTGTTGGAATTCCCTCCATCGCCAACCTACAACACACCACTGGGTTGGAATTCCCTCCACGCCAACCTACAATACACCCTGGTGTATTGGAATTCCTCCACGTCCAACCTACAACCACACCGCCTGGTGTTGGAAATTCCCTCCACGCCAACCACAAACCACACCGCCTGGGTGTTGGACATTCCCTCCACGCCAACCTAAACTACACCCCAGCCTGCGTGGTTGGAATTCCCTCCACGCAACCTACAAACTACACCGCCTGGTGTTGGAATTCCCTCACTGCCAACTACTACTAAACCACTGGTGTTGAATTCCCTCCACGCCAACCTACAACTACACCACCTGTCGGTGTTGGAATTCCCTCAACGCCAACCTACCTCTACACAAAAACCTGGTGTTGGAATTCCCTCCACGCCAACCTACAAACATCCACACACACTGGTGTTGGACATTCCTCCACGCCAACCATACAACTACACACATGGTGTTTGGAATTCCCTCCACGCCAGCCTACAACTACACCAACCTGGTTTTGGAATTCCCTCACGCCAACCTACAACTACACCACCTGTGTTGGAATTCCCTCCAGCCAGTCCTACAAACCTACACCACCTGGTGTTGGAATTTCCCTCCAGCCACATACAACTACACCACTGGTGTTGGAATTCCCTCCACCCAACCTACAACTACACCACTGGTGTTGGATTCCCTCCACGCCCAAACCTACAAACTACACCCACTGGGTTGGAATTCCCTCCACGCCAACCTACAAACTTCACCCCCTGGTGTGGAATTCCCTCCACGCCACCCTACAACTAACCCCCTGGTATCCCTGGGGGAGGTGGTCAAAGGACAAAGAGACGAACAGGAGACTAGTAGTTGTTTCTAGTTGTCACCCCATTCATTAGTTTGCGTTGCCTTTGGTAAGAAGCATGTTTTATTTCAACACAGTTTTCTGTTGTATTAATGGCTGTTACCAGGGTCTGTTGTCTGTTTTGTCACACGTCGGTTTTTAATCCCAGTCCCCACAGGATGCCTTTGGCCAGGCCGTTCATTGTAAATAAGAATATGTTCTTAATTGAATTGCATGGTTAAATACATTTTAATAAAGTGTTGTGTGTGTCTCTGCGCGTGTCTCTGCGTGTGTGTGTCTGTCTCTGTCTTCATTAGACTATAATCTGTTGTCCTGTTCAGCCTTATAATGAAGAGCACCTTTGCTACGTCCCAAATGGCACCCTATTCCCAATATAGTGCACTACTTTAGACCAGGGCCCTATGGAACCCTATTCCCTATATAGTACACTACTTTAGAAACCCATAGGGCTCTGGTCAAAAAGTAATGCACTGTGTAGGGAATAGCTTCTATAGGGCCCCTGGTCTAAAGTAGTGCACTATATAGGGAATAGGGTTCTATAGGGCCCTGGTCTAAAGTAGTGCACTATATAGGGAATAGGGTACTATTTGGGATGTCGACAAAGTCCTCAGAGTTTCACATCGCTGACTGAAACGCCCGGCCGTAGGCTCCAACGCACTGAGATGTCGAGCGTGTTCGGGGGGTTCGCTGCGTGTGCTTGTGGCTAATCGTGAGTGACTGAGCGAAAGAACGAGAGAGTGAGAGAGAAAGACAGTAGGGGAGGAGAAGGAAAGAACTCTAAATACCTTTTAATTTTAAATACCTTTAAACTTTTAATGGCAAAGACATTACACTGAAAGTGTTTGAATTAGGGGATAATAAAAGCTTTACCTGTGAAGAAGGTCAGTAATTTCTCTGGTTTTAAGACGAGGGGGGGAAGAATAACGCATGACGTTCAGTCCTCAATTACCAGGTTCTAATCCCTGTGATTTAAACCCCTTCTGCAGGAAGCAGAACCCATTGCCTGTACACCTGAAGACGTGCGTCGCCCCTCACACGTCATCCCAAAAATCCGGGTCCCCTGAACTTTTAGACAGGCTCAAGATTTAGAAGCTAACTTAAAAAAAAAAAAAAGAGAACGATGGTAGCACTTAGCGTACCGTAAAATGTCAAGTAGTTTCATAAAATAAAAAATCTGAGAGGAGGTTGCCTCTAAGGCTCTGGTACAGACACCTCTAATCTGCTGCATTAACAGATTATGCAGCGGATCTAAACCTGTTTTAGTGGGCTGTGATGGATGGTTTTAATACTGCTCTGGGATCAGGCGCAGGGCAGGAGAGGAGACGTATCGACCAACTGGGGGAATCTGTAGATATATTGACACAGAATCTGTAATGAAGGTGACATTTAAGATGAGCCGGTTAATAGTGTTTTTTCTTTCAGGAGGAGATGGAGCAGAATGGTGGGTGTTATCCCAGGAGGAGCAGGAGAGGATAGTGGGTGTTATTCCAGGAGGAGATGGAGAGGATAGATGGGTGTTATTCCAGGAGGAGGTGGAGCAGAATGGTGGGTGTTATTCCAGGAGGAGCTGGGTGTTATTCCAGGAGGAGATGGAGAAGATGGTGGGTGTTATTCCAGGAGGAGATGGAGCAGAATGGTGGGTGTTATTCCAGGAGGAGCAGGAGAGGATAGTGGGTGTTATTCCAGGAGGAAGTGGAGAGGATAGATGGGTGTTATTCCAGGAGGAAGTGGAGAGGATGGTGGGTGTTATTCCAGGAGGAAGTGGAGAGGATAGATGGTGGGTGTTATTCCAGGAGGAGATGGAGAGGATAATGGGTGTTATTCCAGGAGGAGATGGAGAGGATAGTGGGTGTTATTCCAGGAGGAGGTGGAGAGGATAGTGGGTGTTATTCCAGGAGGAGGTGGAGAGGATGGTGGGTTTTATTCCAGGAGGAGATGGAGAGGATGGTGGGTGTTATTCCAGGAGGAGATGGAGAGGATGGTGGGTGTTATTCCAGGAGGAGATGGAGAGGATGGTGGGTGTTATTCCAGGAGGAGATGGAGAGGATGGTGGGTGTTTTTACAGGAGGAAATGGAGAGGATGGTGGGTGTTATTCCAGGAGGAGATGGAGAGGATGGTGGGTGTTTTTACAGGAGGAAATGGAGAGGATGGTGGGTGTTTATACAGGAGGAAATGGAGCGGAGAGGAAAGGTGGAATGGTAAAACACACTACTAGTCTGAGCCCCCCAACAGATAGCCAGCGACCCACTTCCCAGAGTCTCACAGGTGTCTGGAACGTCGGTTCCAAAAGGCAGGTCAAACACTCAGTAAAAGCCCTCATAAAACACAGACTACCCTGAGGCCAGAGATGCTTTCAGCAGCACGGACACGGACGCTCGACTAGCTACCCTTGAAGAGACGTACCGGAGGACTTTGAGAAGGACAGCAGTGGAACACCTTGAAGTGAGGAGTGAGGAGGGGGAGTACGAGAAACAGGACGGATGTTGGGGTTATAGTATGGTTGGGACGTACAAACACCGATGAAACCTCGGAGGGCAAAACGTCGGTTAAAACATGGAAAACATTCTCCTTTCTTTCACTGCAAACATCTGAGCGTCGACATTTCTAAATCTTCCTATTTATTACAGGGCAGAAACGTGAGGCCATTGAGTAGGGGTGTAAACGGGGTACAACGTATCCCTACCAGACCGTAGAGGAACTCGGTTTCAGTGTGCACTGTGAACCCAGATGAATACATTGACACATATCTTTACAGAATAAAACCCACCAGGCCCAGAGGCGATGTCTACGATACGTTGTGTACTTCTGGAGTACATCTTGAACCGATTAAACATTTCAGGCGATTCCGTTAAAACTACAGCCTCCGCACGCCTCATCAAAATCATCATCTTCAATTGGAGCATTTCAAATGATCCTTTTGTGAGGCGCAGCTGGGAACTAGTTCTGTATGATGGCGAGATATGTACATGAAGGCAGGGTAAAGTGACCAGGCATCAGGATAGATAATAATAAGGTATTAGAGGTAGATATGTACATGAAGGCAGGGTAAAGTGACTAGACATCAGGATAGATAATAATAAGGTATTTGAGGTAGATATGTACATGAAGGCAGGGTAAAGTGACTAGACATCAGGATAGATAATAATAAGGTATTTGAGGTAGATATGTACATGAAGGCAGGGTAAAGTGACTAGGCATCAGGATAGATAATAATAAGGTATTAGAGGTAGATATGTACATGAAGGCAGGGTAAAGTGACTAGGCATCAGGATAGATAATAATAAGGTATTTGAGGTAGATATGTACATGAAGGCAGGGTAAAGTGACCAGGCATCAGGATAGATAATAATAAGGTATTTGAGGTAGATATGTACATGAAGGCAGGGTAAAGTGACTAGGCATCAGGATAGATAATAATAAGGTATTTGAGGTAGATATGTACATGAAGGCAGGGTAAAGTGAGTAGACATCAGGATAGATAATAATAAGGTATTTGAGGTAGATATGTACATGAAGGCAGGGTAAAGTGACTAGGCATCAGGATAGATAATAATAAGGTATTTGAGGTAGATATGTACATGAAGGCAGGGTAAAGTGACCAGGCATCAGGATAGATAATAATAAGGTATTTGAGGTAGATATGTACATGAAGGCAGGGTAAAGTGACCAGGCATCAGGATAGATAATAATAAGGTATTTGAGGTAGATATGTACATGAAGGCAGGGTAAAGTGACCAGGCATCAGCTTTTTTACTAAAACAAATAACTGGACTGATGAGGCAACATGTTCTAGTGTTCACATTGCAGCTGACTGTAGTTGTCCTCCTGAGGCATAGCAGCTGACTGTAGTTGTCCTCCTGAGGCATTGCAGCTGACTGTAGTTGTCCTCCTGAGGCATTGCAGCTGACTGTAGTTGTCCTCCTGAGGCATTGCAGCTGACTGTAGTTGTCCTCCTGAGGCATTGCAGCTGACTGTAGTTGTCCTCCTGAGGCACTGCAGCTGACTGTAGTTGTCCTCCTGAGGCACTGCAGCTGACTGTAGTTGTCCTCCTGAGGCACTGCAGCTGACTGTAGTTGTCCTCCTGAGGCATTGCAGCTGACTGTAGTTGTCCTCCTGAGGCATAGCAGCTGACTGTAGTTGTCCTCCTGAGGCACTGCAGCTGACTGTAGTTGTCCTCCTGAGGCACTGCAGCTGACTGTAGTTGTCCTCCTGAGGCACTGCAGCTGACTGTAGTTGTCCTCCTGAGGCATTGCAGCTGACTGTAGTTGTCCTCCTGAGGCATTGCAGCTGACTGTAGTTGTCCTCCTGAGGCATTGCAGCTGACTGTAGTTGTCCTCCTGAGGCATTGCAGCTGACTGTAGTTGTCCTCCTGAGGCATTGCAGCTGACTGTAGTTGTCCTCCTGAGGCACTGCAGCTGACTGTAGTTGTCCTCCTGAGGCATTGCAGCTGACTGTAGTTGTCCTCCTGAGGCATTGCAGCTGACTGTAGTTGTCCTCCTGAGGCATTGCAACTGACTGTAGTTGTCCTCCTGAGGCATTGCAGCTGACTGTAGTTGTCCTCCTGAGGCACTGCAGCTGACTGTAGTTGTCCTCCTGAGGCACTGCAGCTGACTGTAGTTGTCCTCCTGAGGCATTGCAGCTGACTGTAGTTGTCCTCCTGAGGCATTGCAGCTGACTGTAGTTGTCCTCCTGAGGCACTGCAGCTGACTGTAGTTGTCCTCCTGAGGCATTGCAACTGACTGTAGTTGTCCTCCTGAGGCATTGCAGCTGACTGTAGTTGTCCTCCTGAGGCATTGCAGCTGACTGTAGTTGTCCTCCTGAGGCACTGCAGCTGACTGTAGTTGTCCTCCTGAGGCACTGCAGCTGACTGTAGTTGTCCTCCTGAGGCACTGCAGCTGACTGTAGTTGTCCTCCTGAGGCATTGCAACTGACTGTAGTTGTCCTCCTGAGGCACTGCAGCTGACTGTAGTTGTCCTCCTGAGGCATTGCAGCTGACTGTAGTTGTCCTCCTGAGGCACTGCAGCTGACTGTAGTTGTCCTCCTGAGGCACTGCAGCTGACTGTAGTTGTCCTCCTGAGGCACTGCAGCTGACTGTAGTTGTCCTCCTGAGGCACTGCAGCTGACTGTAGTTGTCCTCCTGAGGCACTGCAGCTGACTGTAGTTGTCCTCCTGAGGCATTGCAGCTGACTGTAGTTGTCCTCCTGAGGCATTGCAGCTGACTGTAGTTGTCCTCCTGAGGCATTGCAGCTGACTGTAGTTGTCCTCCTGAGGCATTGCAACTGACTGTAGTTGTCCTCCTGAGGCATTGCAGCTGACTGTAGTTGTCCTCCTGAGGCACTGCAGCTGACTGTAGTTGTCCTCCTGAGGCACTGCAGCTGACTGTAGTTGTCCTCCTGAGGCATTGCAGCTGACTGTAGTTGTCCTCCTGAGGCATTGCAGCTGACTGTAGTTGTCCTCCTGAGGCACTGCAGCTGACTGTAGTTGTCCTCCTGAGGCATTGCAACTGACTGTAGTTGTCCTCCTGAGGCATTGCAGCTGACTGTAGTTGTCCTCCTGAGGCATTGCAGCTGACTGTAGTTGTCCTCCTGAGGCACTGCAGCTGACTGTAGTTGTCCTCCTGAGGCACTGCAGCTGACTGTAGTTGTCCTCCTGAGGCACTGCAGCTGACTGTAGTTGTCCTCCTGAGGCATTGCAACTGACTGTAGTTGTCCTCCTGAGGCATAGCAGCTGACTGTAGTTGTCCTCCTGAGGCACTGCAACTGACTGTAGTTGTCCTCCTGAGGCATTGCAACTGACTGTAGTTGTCCTCCTGAGGCATTGCAACTGACTGTAGTTGTCCTCCTGAGGCATTGCAGCTGACTGTAGTTGTCCTCCTGAGGCACTGCAGCTGACTGTAGTTGTCCTCCTGAGGCACTGCAGCTGACTGTAGTTGTCCTCCTGAGGCACTGCAGCTGACTGTAGTTGTCCTCCTGAGGCACTGCAGCTGACTGTAGTTGTCCTCCTGAGGCACTGCAGCTGACTGTAGTTGTCCTCCTGAGGCATTGCAGCTGACTGTAGTTGTCCTCCTGAGGCACTGCAGCTGACTGTAGTTGTCCTCCTGAGGCACTGCAGCTGACTGTAGTTGTCCTCCTGAGGCACTGCAGCTGACTGTAGTTGTCCTCCTGAGGCACTGCAGCTGACTGTAGTTGTCCTCCTGAGGCATTGCAGCTGACTGTAGTTGTCCTCCTGAGGCACTGCAGCTGACTGTAGTTGTCCTCCTGAGGCACTGCAGCTGACTGTAGTTGTCCTCCTGAGGCACTGCAGCTGACTGTAGTTGTCCTCCTGAGGCATTGCAGCTGACTGTAGTTGTCCTCCTGAGGCATTGCAGCTGACTGTAGTTGTCCTCCTGAGGCACTGCAGCTGACTGTAGTTGTCCTCCTGAGGCACTGCAGCTGACTGTAGTTGTCCTCCTGAGGCACTGCAGCTGACTGTAGTTGTCCTCCTGAGGCACTGCAGCTGACTGTAGTTGTCCTCCTGAGGCACTGCAGCTGACTGTAGTTGTCCTCCTGAGGCACTGCAGCTGACTGTAGTTGTCCTCCTGAGGCACTGCAGCTGACTGTAGTTGTCCTCCTGAGGCATTGCAGCTGACTGTAGTTGTCCTCCTGAGGCATTGCAGCTGACTGTAGTTGTCCTCCTGAGGCACTGCAGCTGACTGTAGTTGTCCTCCTGAGGCACTGCAGCTGACTGTAGTTGTCCTCCTGAGGCACTGCAGCTGACTGTAGTTGTCCTCCTGAGGCACTGCAGCTGACTGTAGTTGTCCTCCTGAGGCACTGCAGCTGACTGTAGTTGTCCTCCTGAGGCACTGCAGCTGACTGTAGTTGTCCTCCTGAGGCACTGCAGCTGACTGTAGTTGTCCTCCTGAGGCATTGCAGCTGACTGTAGTTGTCCTCCTGAGGCACTGCAGCTGACTGTAGTTGTCCTCCTGAGGCACTGCAGCTGACTGTAGTTGTCCTCCTGAGGCATTGCAGCTGACTGTAGTTGTCCTCCTGAGGCACTGCAGCTGACTGTAGTTGTCCTCCTGAGGCACTGCAGCTGACTGTAGTTGTCCTCCTGAGGCACTGCAGCTGACTGTAGTTGTCCTCCTGAGGCATTGCAACTGACTGTAGTTGTCCTCCTGAGGCACTGCAGCTGACTGTAGTTGTCCTCCTGAGGCACTGCAGCTGACTGTAGTTGTCCTCCTGAGGCACTGCAGCTGACTGTAGTTGTCCTCCTGAGGCACTGCAGCTGACTGTAGTTGTCCTCCTGAGGCATTGCAACTGACTGTAGTTGTCCTCCTGAGGCATTGCAGCTGACTGTAGTTGTCCTCCTGAGGCACTGCAGCTGACTGTAGTTGTCCTCCTGAGGCATTGCAACTGACTGTAGTTGTCCTCCTGAGGCATTGCAGCTGACTGTAGTTGTCCTCCTGAGGCATTGCAGCTGACTGTAGTTGTCCTCCTGAGGCACTGCAGCTGACTGTAGTTGTCCTCCTGAGGCACTGCAGCTGACTGTAGTTGTCCTCCTGAGGCACTGCAGCTGACTGTAGTTGTCCTCCTGAGGCACTGCAGCTGACTGTAGTTGTCCTCCTGAGGCATTGCAGCTGACTGTAGTTGTCCTCCTGAGGCACTGCAGCTGACTGTAGTTGTCCTCCTGAGGCACTGCAGCTGACTGTAGTTGTCCTCCTGAGGCACTGCAGCTGACTGTAGTTGTCCTCCTGAGGCATTGCAGCTGACTGTAGTTGTCCTCCTGAGGCACTGCAGCTGACTGTAGTTGTCCTCCTGAGGCACTGCAGCTGACTGTAGTTGTCCTCCTGAGGCACTGCAGCTGACTGTAGTTGTCCTCCTGAGGCACTGCAGCTGACTGTAGTTGTCCTCCTGAGGCACTGCAGCTGACTGTAGTTGTCCTCCTGAGGCATTGCAGCTGACTGTAGTTGTCCTCCTGAGGCACTGCAGCTGACTGTAGTTGTCCTCCTGAGGCACTGCAGCTGACTGTAGTTGTCCTCCTGAGGCACTGCAGCTGACTGTAGTTGTCCTCCTGAGGCACTGCAGCTGACTGTAGTTGTCCTCCTGAGGCACTGCAGCTGACTGTAGTTGTCCTCCTGAGGCATTGCAGCTGACTGTAGTTGTCCTCCTGAGGCACTGCAGCTGACTGTAGTTGTCCTCCTGAGGCACTGCAGCTGACTGTAGTTGTCCTCCTGAGGCACTGCAGCTGACTGTAGTTGTCCTCCTGAGGCATTGCAGCTGACTGTAGTTGTCCTCCTGAGGCACTGCAGCTGACTGTAGTTGTCCTCCTGAGGCACTGCAGCTGACTGTAGTTGTCCTCCTGAGGCACTGCAGCTGACTGTAGTTGTCCTCCTGAGGCACTGCAGCTGACTGTAGTTGTCCTCCTGAGGCACTGCAGCTGACTGTAGTTGTCCTCCTGAGGCATTGCAGCTGACTGTAGTTGTCCTCCTGAGGCACTGCAGCTGACTGTAGTTGTCCTCCTGAGGCACTGCAGCTGACTGTAGTTGTCCTCCTGAGGCACTGCAGCTGACTGTAGTTGTCCTCCTGAGGCATTGCAGCTGACTGTAGTTGTCCTCCTGAGGCACTGCAGCTGACTGTAGTTGTCCTCCTGAGGCACTGCAGCTGACTGTAGTTGTCCTCCTGAGGCACTGCAGCTGACTGTAGTTGTCCTCCTGAGGCACTGCAGCTGACTGTAGTTGTCCTCCTGAGGCATTGCAGCTGACTGTAGTTGTCCTCCTGAGGCATTGCAGCTGACTGTAGTTGTCCTCCTGAGGCACTGCAGCTGACTGTAGTTGTCCTCCTGAGGCACTGCAGCTGACTGTAGTTGTCCTCCTGAGGCATTGCAGCTGACTGTAGTTGTCCTCCTGAGGCATTGCAGCTGACTGTAGTTGTCCTCCTGAGGCACTGCAGCTGACTGTAGTTGTCCTCCTGAGGCACTGCAGCTGACTGTAGTTGTCCTCCTGAGGCATAGCAGCTGACTGTAGTTGTCCTCCTGAGGCACTGCAGCTGACTGTAGTTGTCCTCCTGAGGCACTGCAGCTGACTGTAGTTGTCCTCCTGAGGCACTGCAGCTGACTGTAGTTGTCCTCCTGAGGCACTGCAGCTGACTGTAGTTGTCCTCCTGAGGCACTGCAGCTGACTGTAGTTGTCCTCCTGAGGCATTGCAGCTGACTGTAGTTGTCCTCCTGAGGCATTGCAGCTGACTGTAGTTGTCCTCCTGAGGCATTGCAGCTGACTGTAGTTGTCCTCCTGAGGCATTGCAGCTGACTGTAGTTGTCCTCCTGAGGCATTGCAGCTGACTGTAGTTGTCCTCCTGAGGCACTGCAGCTGACTGTAGTTGTCCTCCTGAGGCACTGCAGCTGACTGTAGTTGTCCTCCTGAGGCACTGCAGCTGACTGTAGTTGTCCTCCTGAGGCACTGCAGCTGACTGTAGTTGTCCTCCTGAGGCACTGCAGCTGACTGTAGTTGTCCTCCTGAGGCACTGCAGCTGACTGTAGTTGTCCTCCTGAGGCACTGCAGCTGACTGTAGTTGTCCTCCTGAGGCACTGCAGCTGACTGTAGTTGTCCTCCTGAGGCACTGCAGCTGACTGTAGTTGTCCTCCTGAGGCACTGCAGCTGACTGTAGTTGTCCTCCTGAGGCACTGCAGCTGACTGTAGTTGTCCTCCTGAGGCATTGCAACTGACTGTAGTTGTCCTCCTGAGGCATTGCAGCTGACTGTAGTTGTCCTCCTGAGGCATTGCAGCTGACTGTAGTTGTCCTCCTGAGGCACTGCAGCTGACTGTAGTTGTCCTCCTGAGGCACTGCAGCTGACTGTAGTTGTCCTCCTGAGGCACTGCAGCTGACTGTAGTTGTCCTCCTGAGGCACTGCAGCTGACTGTAGTTGTCCTCCTGAGGCATTGCAACAAGGTTTTACCTGGAACTCTGCTGCTGCCGCAGAGAAAACTCCTGGCTGCATCATGCAGTCTTAGAGTAGAGCCAGTGGTCATTTCATCTGTTATATCTTTAAAGCCTTCCCAAGATACACCAACAACAAAAAGGTCAACAGTTTGAGAAATACATCTCTGTAGGAGAGACAGAAACAGGCAGACAGAGAGACAGAGACAGGCAGACAGAGAGACAGAGACAGGCAGACACACAGCCACTGAGACAGACAGGCAGACAGAGACACAGACAGAGACACAGACAGAGAGACAGAGACAGACAGACAGGCAGACACACAGCCACTGAGACAGACAGGCAGACAGAGACACTGAGGCAGAGACACAGTCAGACAGAGAGACAGAGAGACAGACAGAGACAGACAGAGACAGACAGAGACAGACAGAGACAGACAGAGACAGACAGAGACAGACAGAGACAGACAGAGACAGACAGAGACAGACAGAGACAGACAGAGAGACAGAGACAGAGAGACAAAAGTGCTCAAAGCAGGAGGAGCAGAGTCAAAGGAAGAGGTGAATGAGAAAGGTATAATGTAATTCTCAGTCCACACAAATAATTGATAGATGCTCTTCCCCTCTCTACGGCGTTGCCAGGGGGGGTATCACCACACGGTTAATCTTTCAACAGACATCTGACAGGCCTTCCCCTTTTTGTAGGGTACCAAACAGCAAAGCACACAATAGCATAGGCATGCTAACGAAATACAGCTAACCCATCGGTCCACCAAAGAAATATCAACAAATAAAGACGGGCAATGGAATATAAATAAAAATCAACCAATATCTTAGACTCTAATCAAGTAGGACAGTGCAATCTATGGCGTCAGTATCACTAGGGACACCTCTCTCTATAGACCTATCTAAGTACAACGTAGGTCAGTGGAAATCCAGGGAGGACTTTCAACGCGACAGGCGAGATTTAACTTGACTTGTGATGCTATTGCAGCCAGCTACAGACAGACAGGACCAAGGCCACGCAGGCTGTAGCAGTGGAGACAGTATTACAATCTCCCCAAGTCCCCTTTAGTCTACCGGGATCAGTTACCTCAGAAAGCCCTTAAGACAGACACAAAGCTATCAAAATGAAAATGGCCTTCCCAATGACCACAACAACACATTGTAAGTTTAGTCCCAAATGGTACTCTATTCCCCTTATATAGTGCACTACTTTCACTCAAAGCATACAAAGGAGATCACTACAGGAATAGGTTGCCATTTGGAATGCAGGCAGAGGCCTTTGGCTGACGCTCACCTCAGAGAGAATTTTCTTTTTACTGGTCATTGGTTCACATCTCTCCTGCCGTCTGGAGGGGTACCCTTTCTTCTCTTCGGGCATAATGACTTTTTTGGGGACACCTCGTAGGTTTTTGAGGTGAGAAGGTTTACTCAAGTAAATGCGGTTTTGATTACTTGGCTGGCGTCCGACAGCGACCCGTCAGAGTCCCGCTGGTTCAGGGAATTAATGTCCGGCGCCAACAATGACCCCCGTCGTCTCCCGCAGTGCGCAAGTGAAAGAATGCGTCCCAAATGGAAGCCATTCCCCTATACAGTGCACTACTTTTGACCAGAGCCCTAGTCCAAAACAGTCCACTATAAAAATGGTGAACAGAGTGGCATTTCAGAAGCACCCAGAATCTTCCACTATGACTACTAGCAGAAAAGATAGGACTATAGTACTACAGTCCTAATGGTTTGTCTTTTCAGCAGGCTTGAAGAGGCCTCACAGCACTCTGCTATGGACAGCCTACTACTTTAGACCAGAGGCCTATGGAACCCTGTTCCCTATATATAGTGCACTACTTTAGACCAGAGCCCTATGGAACCCTATTCCCTATATAGTGCACTACTTTAGACCAATGCTCTGCTATAAAGGACGTTACCTGGGAGACTCGTACCTGGTCTCGTCTGTTTATATTGCCCTGCTATAAAGGACGTTACCTGGGAGACTCGTACCTGGTCTCGTCTGTTTATAATGCTCTGCTATAAAGGACGTTACCTGGGAGACTCGTACCTGGTCTCGTCTGTTTATAATGCTCTGCTATAAAGGACGTTACCTGGGAGACTCGTACCTGGTCTCGTCTGTTTATAATGCTCTGCTATAAAGGAAGTTACCTGGGAGACTCGTACCTGGTCTCGTCTGTTTATAATGCCCTGCTATAAAGGACGTTACCTGGGAGACTCGTACCTGGTCTCGTCTGTTTATAATGCCCTGCTATAAAGTAAGTTACCTGGGAGACTCGTACCTGGTCTCGTCTGTTTATAATGCTCTGCTATAAAGGAAGTTACCTGGGAGAATCATACCTGGTCTCGTCTGTTTATAATGCTCTGCTATAAAGGACGTTACCTGGGAGACTCGTACCTGGTCTCGTCTGTTTATAATGCTCTGCTATAAAGGACGTTACCTGGGAGACTCGTACCTGGTCTCGTCTGTTTATAATGCTCTGCTATAAAGGACGTTACCTGGGAGACTCGTACCTGGTCTCGTCTGTTTATAATGTCTCCCAGGTAACGTTCTTTATAGCAGAGCATTACAGCCATTATAAAAGAGACGAGGCGAGGGACGAGTCTCCCAGGTAACGTCCTTTATAGCAGAGCATTACAGCCATTATAAAAGAGACGAGGCGAGGAACGAGTCTCCCAGGTAGGCTAGTTACAACAAAGACAAGAGTACACACTTAAAAGTGAACCATAGATATCTATTGAAACAGATAATCACAGCAGTGGGAAGACAGACTGATAAGAGTCAGGATGGCTTCGGGAATCACTCTGTTCACATCCTATTTAATACACTCAAATAAAGGACAAAGTGACAGAGTAGGTAGGGAAGGAGTTCCAAATAGGACTAAATAGGGAATAGGGTTCCATTTGGAAAACAGTGTTCTCAGAGAGGCGAGCCAGACTTGTCCACTGTGCCTGGGGAGGGAAGGAGGGGGGGGGGGGCGTATGCCCTGACCCCCCAGAGTCCCACTAGGTACAGGCACAAAGCCCCGCAATAATTACATGGGAAGAAAGAAAGAAATTAAAGAAAGAACGAACTGAAAACACTGAGTAAAAAACCCCCAAAATAGGTTGTAGCTAGCACGCCTAGCCCCCAGGCCCGGGGAAATGACCCAGTGCAGCGTAGCCACAACTGGAGCCAGAGGGGACAGAAACTTTCCACGAGGCCAACAAATCCCCTGACGCCTCCAGTCTTCCTTCTGTTAGAGCTGTTGATCAGAAGTTACATCGTTTTTGGTAGCTCTCTGCTTCTAAAAAAGACAAACACACTAAAACTGTGGCCAATTAATTCTGGGATAGGCCCGAGTCAGAGGATTCACTGTAGTGCAGATCACTGTATAATTGGGACGGGTTTTGTGAAGGGGAAGTTGGTAATGTTACGGGGAAAACATGACTGCTCACAACTAAATGAAGCCAAGAGGGAGAAAGATTCCTTAACAACGCTAAAGTCAGCCAGCCAGCCAGCCAGCCAGCCAGCCAGCCAGCCAGTCAGTCAGTCAGTCAGTCAGCCAGCCAGCCAGTCAGTTCCAGCCAGCCAGTCAGTTCCAGCCAGCCAGTCAGTTCCAGCCAGCCAGTCAGTTCCAGCCAGCCAGTCAGTTCCAGCCAGCCAGTCAGTTCCAGCCAGCCAGTCAGTTCCAGCCAGCCAGTCAGTTCCAGCCAGCCAGTCAGTCAGTCAGTCAATTCCGCAAAAAAATTATATTTTACCTCATGCAAGTTGCAATACAGAGTTCATGTCAACCCCAAAAGCACACAGTGGGGCCATTGGATTGGAGTTTCCATCTGTTTCCATAGTGTCAGCCTTGGACCAAGGTTGGAGTTTCCATAGTGTCAGCCTTGGACCAAGGTTGGAGTTTCCATAGTGTCAGCCTTGGACCAAGGTTGGAGTTTCCATAGTGTCAGCCTTGGACCAAGGTTGGAGTTTCCATAGTGTCAGCCTTGGACCAAGGTTGGAGTTTCCATAGTGTCAGCCTTGGACCAAGGTTGGAGTTTCCATAGTGTCAGCCTTGGACCAAGGTTGGAGTTTCCATAGTGTCAGCCTTGGACCAAGGTTGGAGTTTCCATAGTGTCAGCCTTGGACCAAGGTTGGAGTTTCCATAGTGTCAGCCTTGGACCAAGGTTGGAGTTTCCATAGTGTCAGCCTTGGACCAAGGTTGGAGTTTCCATAGTGTCAGCCTTGGACCAAGGTTGGAGTTTCCATAGTGTCAGCCTTGGACCAAGGTTGGAGTTTCCATAGTGTCAGCCTTGGACCAAGGTTGGAGGTTTCCATAATGTCAGCCTTGGACCAAGGTTGGAGTTTCCATAGTGTCAGCCTTGGACCAAGGTTGGAGTTTCCATAGTGTCAGCCTTGGACCAAGGTTGGAGTTTCCATAGTGTCAGCCTTGGACCAAGGTTGGAGTTTCCATAGTGTCAGCCTTGGACCAAGGTTGGAGTTTCCATAGTGTCAGCCTTGGACCAAGGTTGGAGTTTCCATAGTGTCAGCCTTGGACCAAGGTTGGAGGTTTCCATAATGTCAGCCTTGGACCAAGGTTGGAGTTTCCATAGTGTCAGCCTTGGACCAAGGTTGGAGTTTCCATAGTGTCAGCCTTGGACCAAGGTTGGAGTTTCCATAGTGTCAGCCTTGGACCAAGGTTGGAGTTTCCATAGTGTCAGCCTTGGACCAAGGTTGGAGTTTCCATAGTGTCAGCCTTGGACCAAGGTTGGAGTTTCCATAGTGTCAGCCTTGGACCAAGGTTGGAGTTTCCATAGTGTCAGCCTTGGACCAAGGTTGGAGTTTCCATAGTGTCAGCCTTGGACCAAGGTTGGAGTTTCCATAGTGTCAGCCTTGGACCAAGGTTGGAGTTTCCATAGTGTCAGCCTTGGACCAAGGTTGGAGTTTCCATAGTGTCAGCCTTGGACCAAGGTTGGAGTTTCCATAGTGTCAGCCTTGGACCAAGGTTGGAGTTTCCATAGTGTCAGCCTTGGACCAAGGTTGGAGTTTCCATAGTGTCAGCCTTGGACCATGGTTGGAGTTTCCATAGTGTCAGCCTTGGACCAAGGTTGGAGTTTCCATAGTGTCAGCCTTGGACCAAGGTTGGAGTTTCCATAGTGTCAGCCTTGGACCAAGGTTGGAGTTTCCATAGTGTCAGCCTTGGACCAAGGTTGGAGTTTCCATAGTGTCAGCCTTGGACCAAGGTTGGAGGTTTCCATAATGTCAGCCTTGGACCAAGGTTGGAGTTTCCATAGTGTCAGCCTTGGACCAAGGTTGGAGTTTCCATAGTGTCAGCCTTGGACCAAGGTTGGAGTTTCCATAGTGTCAGCCTTGGACCAAGGTTGGAGTTTCCATAGTGTCAGCCTTGGACCAAGGTTGGAGTTTCCATAGTGTCAGCCTTGGACCAAGGTTGGAGTTTCCATAGTGTCAGCCTTGGACCAAGGTTGGAGTTTCCATAGTGTCAGCCTTGGACCAAGGTTGGAGTTTCCATAGTGTCAGCCTTGGACCAAGGTTGGAGTGGTGTAAATGAGTAACATGTGGGGGCTTGAAGGTTACAGCTCAATGGAAGTCCTTCCTTACAACGTCAAACGTCTCAAAAGCAGTTTCCTTATCCAGTGAACTTAAAGCTAACAGATCTTCACATGCCGTCCTATGAGAAAGGTCAAAACCCAAGTCATTTCATATATTCTAGTTAACCTTTATTTAACTAGGCAAGTCAGTTAAGAAAAAATTCTGGGACAATTGTGCGCCCGCCCTATGGAACTATAAATCACGGCCAATTATGATACAGACTGGAATCAAACCAGGGTCTGTAGTGACGCCTCTAGCACTGAGATAGTGGCTTAGACTGCTGCGCCACTCAGGAGGCCCAACACCATGTTAAAGAGGGGTAGAAGGGAGTGTTAGAAATCTGGTATGGTTGGACAGGCTATGTCCCAGACACTATGAAGATACAGGCGTCCTTCCTAACTCAGTTGCCGACGAGGAAGGAAACTGCTCAGGGATTTCACCATGAGGCCCAATGGTGATTTTAAAACAGTTACAGCATTTAGTGGATGTGATAGGAGAAAACTGAGGATGGATCAACAACATTGTAGTTACTCCAAAATAGTATCCTAAATGACCGAGTGAAAAGGAAGTCTGTACAGAATACAAATATACCAAAACATACATCCTGTTTGCAATAAGGCACTAAAGGAGGAGTGGCAAAATGTACTTTATGTCCGGAATACAAAGCGTTATGTTTGGGACAAATCCAACACATCACTGAATACCACTTCATATTTTCAAGCATGGTGGTGGCTGCATCATGTTATGGGTATGCTTGTCATCAGCAAGGTCTAGGGAGTTTTTTAGGATAAAAATAAACATAAGAGCTAAGCACAGGCAAAATCCTAGAGGAAAATCTGGTTCAGTCTGCTTTCCAACAGACACTGGGAGATAAATGCACCTTTCAGCAGGACAATAACCTAAATCACAAGACCAAATAAACACTGGAGTTGCTTACCAAGAAGACATTGAATGTTCCTGAGTGGTGTTAGTTACAGTTTTGACTGAAATCGGCTTGAAAATCTCCACCAAGACTTGAAAATGACAATCTAGCAATGATCAACAAGCAACTTGCCAGAGTTAGAAGAATTGTTTTTAAAGAATAATGTGCAAATACGGTACAATCCAGGTGTGGAAAGCTCTTAGAGACTTACCCAGAATGACTCAGCTATAATAGGTGATTCTAACAGGTATTTACTCAGGGGTTTGAATACCTATATAAATACTTATATAATCAAGATATCTTTCATTTTTCATATTATATTTATTTACAAATGTTAGAATTTATCATCTGAGTATTGTGTAGATCGTTGACAAAAAGATTATAATTAAATCCATTTTAATCCAACCTTGTAACAGAACGTTGCTTTCTGACGGCACTGTGGGTAATATCGTGCTATTTACCCAGAACACTCCCTCTCAGTAGACTCTCCACAACAGTGATCCCTCCATCCCTTCACTGTTCACTCTATTCATCTTCATCAGCTCTGGCAGATCTCTGAGAGACACGCTGGATAACACACAGCGGACAGTCCATGTTGGAAAACGAGAGAGAGAGGAGTAGACAGACAGGAGTAGACAGAGACAGAGATGGGGAAAGAGGGTGAGGGAGAAAGAGAGAAGGAGTGAGCGAGAGAGAGAGAAGGAGTGAGCGAGAGAGAAGGAGTGAGCGAGAGAGAGAGAAGGAGTGAGCGAGAGAGAGAGAAGGAGTGCGCCAGAGAGAGAGGGAAGGAGTGCGCCAGAGAAAGAGAGAGGGAAGGAGTGAGCGAGAGAGAGATAAGTGAGCGAGAGAGAGAGTGCGAAGGAGTGAGCGAGAGTGCGAAGGAGTGAGCGAGAGAGAGAGTGCGAAGGAGTGAGCGAGAGAGAGAGTGCGAAGGAGTGAGCGAGAGAGAGAGTGCGAAGGAGTGAGCGAGAGGGAGAGTGCGAAGGAGTGAGCGAGAGGGAGAGTGCGAAGGAGTGAGCGAGAGGGAGAGTGCGAAGGAGTGAGCGAGAGGGAGAGTGAGAAGGAGTGAGCGAGAGGGAGAGTGAGAAGGAGTGAGCGAGAGGGAGAGTGAGAAGGAGTGAGGAGTGAGCGAGAGAGAAGGAGTGAGGAGTGAGCGAGAGAGAGAGAGTGAGAAGGAGTGAGCGAGAGAGAGAGAGAGAGTGAGAAGGAGTGAGCGAGAGAGAGAGAAGGAGTGAGGAGTGAGCGAGAGAGAGAGAGTGAGAAGGAGTGAGCGAGAGAGAGAGAGTGAGAAGGAGTGAGCGAGAGAGAGAGTGAGAAGGAGTGAGCGAGAGAGAGAGTGAGAAGGAGTGAGCGAGAGAGAGAGAGAGTGAGCGAGAGAGAGAGAGAGTGAGAAGGAGTGAGCGAGAGAGAGAGAGAGTGAGCGAGAGAGAGAGAGAGTGAGAAGGAGTGAGCGAGAGGGAGAGTGAGAAGGAGAGTGAGAAGGAGTGAGTGAGAGGGAGAGTGAGAAGGAGAAGGAGTGGGCGAGAGGGAGAGTGAGAAGGAGTGGGCGAGAGGGAGAGTGAGAAGGAGTGGGCGAGAGGGAGAGTGAAAAGGAGTGGGCGAGAGGGAGAGTGAGAAGGAGTGAGAAGGAGTGGGCGAGAGGGAGAGTGAGAAGGAGTGAGAAGGAGTGAGCGAGAGGGAGAGTGAGAGTGCGAAGGAGTGAGCGAGAGAGAGAGTGAGAAGGAGTGAGCGAGAGAGAGAGTGAGAAGGAGTGAGCGAGAGAGAGAGTGAGAAGGAGTGAGCGAGAGGGAGAGTGAGAAGGAGTGAGCGAGAGGGAGAGTGAGAAGGAGTGAGCGAGAGGGAGAGCGAGAAGGAGTGAGCGAGAGGGAGAGTGAGAAGGAGTGAGGAGTGAGCGAGAGAGAGAGAAGGAGTGAGGAGTGAGTGAGCGAGAGAGAGTGAGAAGGAGTGAGGAGTGAGCGAGAGAGACAGTGAGAAGGAGTGAGCGAGAGAGAGAGGAGTGAGGAGTGAGCGAGAGAGAGAGTGAGAAGGAGTGAGCGAGAGAGAGAGAGAGAGTGAGCGAGAGAGAGAGTGAGAAGGAGTGAGCGAGAGAGAGAGAGAGCGAGAGAGCGAGAGAGAGAGAGAGAGAGAGAGTGAGAAGGAGTGAGCGAGAGAGAGAGAGAGCGAGAGAGCGAGAGAGTGAGAAGGAGTGAGCGAGAGGGAGAGTGAGAAGGAGTGGGCGAGCGGGAGAGTGAAAAGGAGTGGGCGAGCGGGAGAGTGAAAAGGAGTGGGCGAGAGGGAGAGTGAGAAGGAGTGGGCGAGAGGGAGAGTGAGAAGGAGTGGGCGAGAGGGAGAGAGAGAAGGAGTGGGCGAGAGGGAGAGAGAGGGAGAGTGAGAAGGAGTGAGCGAGAGGGAGAGTGAGAAGGAGTGAGCGAGAGGGAGAGTGAGAAGGAGTGAGCGAGAGGGAGAGTGAGAAGGAGAGTGAGAAGGAGTGAGCGAGAGGGAGAGTGAGAAGGAGGGAGCGAGAGGGAGAGTGAGAAGGAGTGAGCGAGAGAGAGCGTGAGAAGGAGTGAGCGAGAGAGAGCGTGAGAAGGAGTGAGCGAGAGAGAGTGAGAAGGAGTGAGCGAGAGAGAAGGAGTGAGCGAGAGAGAGTGAGAAGGAGTGAGCGAGAGGGAGAGTGAGGAGGAGAGTGAGAAGGAGTGCGCGAGAGGGAGAGTGAGAAGGAGTGAGATAGAGATTCAATCTGGAACGCCACAGTTCCTTTATTTGGATTTATTATTTAGTCGCCTTCTCAGCGAGGGAGCGGGGGCGGTGGATATTCCACACGCGTGTCCTCCCGCTCCACGTCTATCGACACACCACACGTCACTGTCCTAACCCCCAACCCGTTCACCTAGCGCCAGAGAAGAGTTACAAGGAGGAATGATAAGGGCTGAGCAAGTCTACAATCTTCTGTTACCCTCATACTAAACCAAGTCCCCAACTACCACCCTGTTGCCTCCGTAGAGTACTCCTTTCAACCAGGGACCATAGGGTTATGGTGAAAAGTGGTCCACTATGCAGGGCATAGGGTGCCATTTGGTACACAGAACCGCCCTACTGTGAGACGAAAGGAGACATTTCTAAACCAAAATCAGAAGACTTGATATGAAGGGTATTTTGAGCCTGGAGGTCCGGAGTACTGCTGGGTTCCTGTTCTGCCTGATCATTCATTACACCGAGCTGGATACCCAGGTATAAAAATCACTCCCTGATTGGAGGGGGAAGGAGGAAAAGCAGCAGTGGAAGTGGCTCGGAGGAGATTTGAGTCAGCCTGCTTTATAGCCTCACGGGATAAGCGATAATAAAAACGGGGGGAAAAGGGGAGTTTAATACACCATGCTGCTGACTTGTTCATGAGGCGCCATGTCTTCACTAACTTTTCAAGAAGCTTATTTCAGGTGAAGTGTAGTGGACCAATTAAAAGCTCCAGAATGTAAGTAGACACGTCGGTGAGATACTTGATGGTATCCGAGGAGAGAAGGGAGGCCAATTTACTGAGTGGAGCATAAAAAACATCCAGACCAACAGGAAGTGCTCAACTCAATGTTCTTTCTATCCAGCTCTCTCAAAGTGTCTCTCTGTAACTAATCGTGTCGCTCCACACGGAGACAGAGACTAGAAGGATATCTTATTTAAGGTTTAGGCTAATGAAGGAGGAGGATCTCGCTGAGGCAGGTAACTCAGTCATGGTTGTTCATACAAATCTTTAAATTAGTCTGCTCGGCTTCAAATATTTTTTCTCTCGCTCTCTCTCTGTGTGAATAGAAGGTGCTTTTAATGTGACTGATGAATGCAGACACTACCTAAATGGTGCTCCTGTCCTAGGAATGGACCATCTCTCTCTCTCTCCCCCCCTCCGTTTCTTTAGTTTTAATGAATCTCTCGCTCTGTTCTGTTTCTGTGATCATCATGTATTAAAAGGCAGGCTGAGGCCACTCTGTTCATAATCAACTCTCTGAGACAACGATCCACCATCTTTCTCTATGCAGGAAGGCTTTAGTACTGCCAGCAGGAAGAACTTAGTACTGCCAGCAGGAAGGCTATAGTACCGCCAGCAGGAAGGCTATAGTACCGCCAGCAGGAAGGCTATAGTACCGCCAGCAGGAAGGCTTTAGTACCGCCAGCAGGAAGGCTATAGTACCGCCAGCAGGAAGGCTATAGTACCGCCAGCAGGAAGGCTATAGTACCGCCAGCAGGAAGGCTATAGTACCGCCAGCAGGAAGGCTATAGTACCGCCAGCAGGAAGGCTATAGTACCGCCAGCAGGAAGGCTATAGTACCGCCAGCAGGAAGGCTATAGTACCGCCAGCAGGAAGGCTATAGTACCGCCAGCAGGAAGGCTTTAGTACCGCCAGCAGGAAGGCTATAGTACCGCCAGCAGGAAGGCTATAGTACCGCCAGCAGGAAGGCTATAGTACCGCCAGCAGGGAGGCTATAGTACCGCCAGCAGGAAGGCTATAGTACCGCCAGCAGGGAGGCTATAGTACCGCCAGCAGGGAGGCTATAGTACCGCCAGCAGGAAGGCTATAGTACCGCCAGCAGGGAGGCTATAGTACCGCCAGCAGGGAGGCTATAGTACCGCCAGCAGGAAGGCTATAGTACCGCCAGCAGGGAGGCTATAGTACCGCCAGCAGGAAGGCTTTAGTACCGCCAGCAGGAAGGCTATAGTACCGCCAGCAGGAAGGCTATAGTACCGCCAGCAGGAAGGCTATAGTACCGCCAGCAGGAAGGCTATAGTACCGCCAGCAGGAAGGCTTTAGTACCGCCAGCAGGAAGGCTTTAGTACCGCCAGCAGGAAGGCTTTAGTACCGCCAGCAGGAAGGCTTTAGTACCGCCAGCAGGAAGGCTATAGTACCGCCAGCAGGAAGGCTATAGTACCGCCAGCAGGAAGGCTATAGTACCGCCAGCAGGAAGGCTATAGTACCGCCAGCAGGAAGGCTTTAGTACCGCCAGCAGGAAGGCTTTAGTACCGCCAGCAGGAAGGCTTTAGTACCGCCAGCAGGAAGGCTATAGTACCGCCAGCGGGAAGGCTATAGTACCGCCAGCGGGAAGGCTATAGTACCGCCAGCGGGAAGGCTATAGTACCGCCAGCGGGAAGGCTTTAGTACCGCCAGCGGGAAGGCTTTAGTACCGCCAGCAGGAAGGCTTTAGTACCGCCAGCAGGAAGAACTTAGTACCGCCAGCAGGAAGAACTTAGTACCGCCAGCAGGAAGAACTTAGTACCGCCAGCAGGAAGAACTTAGTACCGCCAGCAGGGAGGCTTTAGTACCGCCAGCAGGGAGGCTTTAGTACCGCCAGCAGGAAGGCTTTAGTACCGCCGGCAGGAAGGCTTTAGTACCGCCGGCAGGAAGGCTTTAGTACCGCCGGCAGGGAGGCTTTAGTACCGCCGGCAGGGAGGCTTTAGTACCGCCGGCAGGAAGGCTTTAGTACCGCCGGCAGGAAGGCTTTAGTACCGCCAGCAGGAAGGCTTTAGTATCGCCAGCAGGAAGGCTATAGTACCGCCAGCAGGAAGGCTATAGTACCGCCAGCAGGGAGGCTATAGTACCGCCAGCGGGAAGGCTTTAGTACCGCCAGCGGGAAGGCTATAGTACCGCCAGCGGGAAGGCTATAGTACCGCCAGCGGGAAGGCTATAGTACCGCCAGCGGGAAGGCTATAGTACCGCCAGCAGGAAGGCTATAGTACCGCCAGCAGGAAGGCTATAGTACCGCCAGCAGGAAGGCTATAGTACCGCCAGCAGGGAGGCTTTAGTACCGCCAGCAGGGAGGCTTTAGTACCGCCAGCAGGGAGGCTTTAGTACCGCCAGCAGGGAGGCTTTAGTACCGCCAGCAGGGAGGCTTTAGTACCGCCAGCAGGAAGGCTTTAGTACCGCCAGCAGGAAGGCTTTAGTACCGCCAGCAGGAAGGCTTTAGTACCGCCAGCAGGAAGGCTTTAGTACCGCCAGCAGGAAGGCTTTAGTACCGCCAGCAGGAAGGCTTTAGTACCGCCAGCAGGAAGGCTTTAGTACCGCCAGCAGGAAGGCTTTAGTACCGCCAGCAGGAAGGCTTTAGTACCGCCAGCAGGAAGGCTTTAGTACCGCCAGCAGGAAGGCTTTAGTACCGCCAGCAGGAAGGCTTTAGTACCGCCAGCAGGGAGGCTATAGTACTGCCAGCAGGAAGGCTATAGTACTGCCAGCAGGAAGGCTTTAGTACTGCCAGCAGGAAGGCTTTAGTACCGCCAGCAGGAAGGCTTTAGTACCGCCAGCAGGAAGGCTATAGTACCGCCAGCAGGAAGGCTATAGTACCGCCAGCAGGAAGGCTTTAGTACTGCCAGCAGGAAGGCTATAGTACCGCCAGCAGGAAGGCTATAGTACCGCCAGCAGGAAGGCTTTAGTACCGCCAGCAGGAAGGCTTTAGTACTGCCAGCAGGGAGGCTATAGTACCGCCAGCAGGAAGGCTTTAGTACCGCCAGCAGGAAGGCTTTAGTACTGCCAGCAGGAAGGCTTTAGTACTGCCAGCAGGAAGGCTTTAGTACCGCCAGCAGGAAGGCTTTAGTACCGCCAGCAGGAAGGCTTTAGTACCGCCAGCAGGGAGGCTATAGTACTGCCAGCAGGGAGGCTATAGTACTGCCAGCAGGAAGGCTTTAGTACCGCCAGCAGGGTGAGTACAGACTGCATTATAAAACAGCCCTGTTGACAGACAGTGTACGGTCTGCTGTAAACAACATGTGACAGGAAACCTAACTGGTCAGCACATCTAATTGCTGTCGCTTCACACAAAGCCGCTCGACTATTATGTGAACCCCCCCCCCCCGAAAAAATAAGTGTCAAGAAAAATATGATAAAAGCAGCTGTTTTTTTTGTGTGTTTTTTTTTTTTTACTGATTAGCAAGCCGTCTCCCTCACACAGCAATTAGACGATGTAAAACGTACATTTGTAAACAGAGCGGTCTCCGTGGTAACGCAGTGATAAGGCGCCACGGGCGACTTTCTGAGAAGAAACCTCCCCTCTGGTCAGCAGTGGTGTTGAATCTTAATTTAAAGTGGAGATACCCAGCCAACGTCTGATACAAACCCACCAAACCTCTTTATTCCATACGGAGTGCACTACGTTTGATTAGAGCCCTATGGGTCCTGGTCTAAAGTAGTGCACTACGTTTGATTAGAGCCCTATGGGTCCTGGTCTAAAGTAGTGCACTACGTTTGATTAGAGCCCTATGGGTCCTGGTCTAAAGTAGTGCACTACGTTTGATTAGAGCCCTATGGGTTCTGGTCTAAAGTAGTGCACTACGTTTGATTAGAGCCCTATGGGTCCTGGTCTAAAGTAGTGCACTACGTTTGATTAGAGCCCTATGGGTCCTGGTCTAAAGTAGTGCACTACGTTTGATTAGAGCCCTATGGGTCCTGGTCTAAAGTAGTGCACTACGTTTGATTAGAGCCCTATGGGTCCTGGTCTAAAGTAGTGGACTACGTTTGATTAGAGCCCTATGGGTCCTGGTCTAAAGTAGTGGACTACGTTTGATTAGAGCCCTATGGGTCCTGGTCTAAAGTAGTGAACTATATAGGGCATAGGATGCCATTTAGGAAGCAGCCAAGAGACTAGAGAGTGCTCTGGGCGATTGACAAAAAGCTGTTTCAGAATAGCAGACAAGTATATCTTGGCTCATGGCTGGACTGACGGTATGCAGAGTCAAGGCCACGTTACCATTGGCCTTTCTTAACAAACACCCTTCACAACCCTTTAGAACCCTTCACAACCCTTTAGCACCCTTTAGAACCCTTCACACCCCTTCAGAACCCTTTAGAACCCTTCACAACCCTTCACAACCCTTCACAACCCTTCACAACCCTTCAGAACCCTACAGAACCCTACAGAACCCTACAGAACCCTACAGAACCCTACAGAACCCTTCAGCTTCCGGAGGAGAAAAGGAATTGAAAGAAAACCACTTCAACATTCTCTCCTCATTGTGTTTAAAACCTAGGACCGTTTATTGGAATATATGAGGAGAGACATCCATTACGACAGCAGTTCCCAAACTCATATCCTCCTTCCAGCACAAAACTGTTCACACCCCTCGTCGGCGGAGAGAACATTTCTCCGTTTTAAAAAGCTTACTTCCTGCAATTCTACAACAAAAAAATTGCCACAGGGTTCAGAAAAAATGTTGCTTTTAAAAAAAAAAGCTCATTATGTTACAATTCGATACAAAACCTGACTAAAAAAAAGTTAGCGGAAATGAGCTAGTTGACGTGGACATCTGACAGGTTATAAAGAGGTCTTCAGTGACTGACATGAAGAATAATGATGACACACGGCCCAATTTAAAAACTCTACTATTACAACTTTCAAGAATAAGTTTCTTAAATTGAAAACTTAAAATTTAAATAAGAGTCAGCCACAGTTTTTCTAGGCCAGGGGTGAGTAACTAGATTCAGCCACAGGCCCGAGTTTTGTCGGCTGGAACATAATTATAAATAATTTGTACGCTGCAAATTGACCACAACTATGACCCAAAAAGAGATTGTATGAGAAAATTATAATTTCATACCTTGAGACACAATCACATAGCATAGGTTACTTTATCAGATAACCTTCCACGATGACTCTGATATCGTTCCATTGAACAGCTCCATTAACATCAGCTGATAAAGAGGACAGGAGGAGAAGAAGACAGACAGCAGCTACAGAACAGAGAAAAGGGGGGGGGATTCCTAGTCAGTTGTACAACTGAATGCATTCAACTGAAAATGTGTCTTCCTCATTTAACCCCACCCCTCTGGGAGGGGGGAGGGGGGGGTTACCATAAATCGACAACCACGTCATCGGTGCCCGGGGAACAACTGCCTTGTTCAGGGGCAGAACGACAGATTTGTACCTTGTCAGCTCGGGGATTCGATCCAGCAACCTTTCGATTACTGGCCCAACGCTCTAACCACTAGGCTACCTGCCGCCCCGTAGTTAACAGGAGAAGACGACCAGCTACAGAACAGAGAAACCAATGGTAACATTATATACACCTGTCTGGTAGTTAACAAGACGACCAGCTACAGAACAGAGAAACCAATGGTAACATTATATACACCTGTCTGGTAGTTAACAGGAGAAGACGACCAGCTACAGAACAGAGAAACCAATGGTAACATTATATACACCTGTCTGGTAGTTAACAGGAGAAGATGACCAGCTACAGAACAGAGAAACCAATGGTAACATTATATACACCTGTCTGGTAGTTAACAAGAGAAGACGACCAGCTACAGAACAGAGAAACCAATGGTAACATTATATACACCTGTCTGGTAGTTAACAGGAGACGACCAGCTACAGAACAGAGAAACCAATGGTAACATTATATACACCTGTCTGGTAGTTAACAGGAGAAGAAGACCAGCTACAGAACAGAGAAACTAATGGTAACATTATATACACCTGTCTGGTAGTTAACAGGAGAAGACCAGCTACAGAACAGAGAAACCAATGGTAACATTATATACACCTGTCTGGTAGTTAACAGGAGACGACCAGCTACAGAACAGAGAAACCAATGGTAACATTATATACACCTGTCTGGTAGTTAACAGGAGAAGAAGACCAGCTACAGAACAGAGAAACTAATGGTAACATTATATACACCTGTCTGGTAGTTAAGACGACCAGCTACAGAACAGAGAAACCAATGGTAACATTATATACACCTGTCTGGTAGTTAACAGGAGAAGACGACCAGCTACAGAACAGAGAAACTAATGGTAACATTATATACACCTGTCTGGTAGTTAACAGGAGAAGACCAGCTACAGAACAGAGAAACCAATGGTAACATTATATACACCTGTCTGGTAGTTAACAGGAGACGACCAGCTACAGAACAGAGAAACCAATGGTAACATTATATACACCTGTCTGGTAGTTAACAGGAGAAGAAGACCAGCTACAGAACAGAGAAACTAATGGTAACATTATATACACCTGTCTGGTAGTTAACAAGACGACCAGCTACAGAACAGAGAAACCAATGGTAACATTATATACACCTGTCTGGTAGTTAACAGGAGAAGACGACCAGCTACAGAACAGAGAAACCAATGGTAACATTATATACACCTGTCTGGTAGTTAACAAGACGACCAGCTACAGAACAGAGAAACCAATGGTAACATTATATACACCTGTCTGGTAGTTAACAAGACGACCAGCTACAGAACAGAGAAACCAATGGTAACATTATATACACCTGTCTGGTAGTTAACAAGACGACCAGCTACAGAACAGAGAAACCAATGGTAACATTATATATACCTGTCTGGTAGTTAACAGGAGAAGAAGACCAGCTACAGAACAGAGAAACTAATGGTAACATTATATACACCTGTCTGGTAGTTAACAAGACGAACAGCTACAGAACAGAGAAACCAATGGTAACATTATATACACCTGTCTGGTAGTTAACAGGAGAAGACGACCAGCTACAGAACAGAGAAACCAATGGTAACATTATATACACCTGTCTGGTAGTTAACAAGACGACCAGCTACAGAACAGAGAAACCAATGGTAACATTATATACACCTGTCTGGTAGTTAACAAGACGACCAGCTACAGAACAGAGAAACCAATGGTAACATTATATAAACCTGTCTGGTAGTTAACAGGAGAAGAAGACCAGCTACAGAACAGAGAAACTAATGGTAACATTATATACACCTGTCTGGTAGTTAACAAGACGACCAGCTACAGAACAGAGAAACCAATGGTAACATTATATACACCTGTCTGGTAGTTAACAGGAGAAGAAGACCAGCTACAGAACAGAGAAACTAATGGTAACATTATATACACCTGTCTGGTAGTTAACAAGACGACCAGCTACAGAACAGAGAAACCAATGGTAACATTATATACACCTGTCTGGTAGTTAACAGGAGAAGACGACCAGCTACAGAACAGAGAAACCAATGGTAACATTATATACACCTGTCTGGTAGTTAACAAGACGACCAGCTACAGAACAGAGAAACCAATGGTAACATTATATACACCTGTCTGGTAGTTAACAGGAGAAGATGACCAGCTACAGAACAGAGAAACCAATGGTAACATTATATACACCTGTCTGGTAGTTAACAGGAGAAGAAGACCAGCTACAGAACAGAGAAACCAATGGTAACATTATATACACCTGTCTGGTAGTTAACAGGAGAAGAAGACCAGCTACAGAACAGAGAAACCAATGGTAACATTATATACACCTGTCTGGTAGTTAACAAGAAGACCAGCTACAGAACAGAGTGTAACATTATATACACCTGTCTGGTAGTTAACAAGACGACCAGCTACAGAACAGAGAAACCAATGGTAACATTATATACACCTGTCTGGTAGTTAACAGGAGAAGAAGACCAGCTACAGAACAGAGAAACCAATGGTAACATTATATACACCTGTCTGGTAGTTAACAGGAGAAGAAGACCAGCTACAGAACAGAGAAACCAATGGTAACATTATATACACCTGTCTGGTAGTTAACAAGACGACCAGCTACAGAACAGAGAAACCAATGGTAACATTATATACACCTGTCTGGTAGTTAACAGGAGAAGAAGACCAGCTACAGAACAGAGACACTAATGGTAACATTATATACACCTGTCTGGTAGTTAACAGGAGAAGACGACCAGCTACAGAACAGAGAAACCAATGGTAACATTATATACACCTGTCTGGTAGTTAACAGGAGAAGACGACCAGCTACAGAACAGAGAAACCAATGGTAACATTATATACACCTGTCTGGTAGTTAACAGGAGAAGACGACCAGCTACAGAACAATGAAACCAATGGTAACATTATATACACCTGTCTGGTAGTTAACAGGAGAAGAAGACCAGCTACAGAACAGAGAAACTAATGGTAACATTATATACACCTGTCTGGTAGTTAACAGGAGAAGAAGACCAGCTACAGAACAGAGAAACCAATGGTAACATTATATACACCTGTCTGGTAGTTAACAAGACGACCAGCTACAGAACAGAGAAACCAATGGTAACATTATATACACCTGTCTGGTAGTTAACAGGAGAAGAAGACCAGCTACAGAACAGAGACACTAATGGTAACATTATATACACCTGTCTGGTAGTTAACAGGAGAAGACGACCAGCTACAGAACAGAGAAACCAATGGTAACATTATATACACCTGTCTGGTAGTTAACAGGAGAAGACGACCAGCTACAGAACAAAGAAACCAATGGTAACATTATATACACCTGTCTGGTAGTTAACAGGAGAAGAAGACCAGCTACAGAACAGAGAAACTAATGGTAACATTATATACACCTGTCTGGTAGTTAACAGGAGAAGAAGACCAGCTACAGAACAGAGAAACTAATGGTAACATTATATACACCTGTCTGGTAGTTAACAGGAGAAGGGAATATATAGGGAATAGGGTGCCACAGGCCTCTGGTCTAAAGTAGTGTACTATATAGGGAATAGGGTTCTGGTCTAAAGTAGTGCACTATATAGGGAATAGGGTCTAAAGTAGTGCACTCTAAAGGGAATAGGGTGCCATATGGAAGGTAACCATTTTCTTTTTTGCTTGCTGTTATTTCGTCTGGTGCTGGCTGTTTGTGATTGGATGCAGCAGTTTCCCCGTGAGGTATCACCTCTCTATACATCACAGTGTGAGTCCCAAATGGCACCCTATTCCCTATGGGCCAGGTCAAAAGTAGTGTACTACATAGGGAATAGGGTGCCATAGCCACGGTCTGGGACAGATGAGGAGCAAATAACAAGGCCAGAATATGCCAGTCACTCCACCGGAATAACAGCGCAAAGCCAACGTCACACTTTACAACGAGGAGATATATGCCCCCATCTCTCTCTCTCACACACACACACACACACACACACACACACACACACACACACACACACACACACACACACACACACACACACACACACACACACACACACACACACACACACACACACACACACAGCGTAATGACCCTCCCTGAAATATGATAAAAGTTTCCTTTTCTTCACCAATGTTTTTGTTACTTTATTATAAAATACTAGCTTAAGGTATACATATCGATCGCCACAATGCAGTCTGCTCTCCGCGCTCCAGGGACCACGTTAAATCCTGCTCCAGATATGTTTAATAATCTGCCTTATCAAAGCACCTTGACTTTTTAATACACCACTAGTCCCACTAAAGGTTCCAGACCCCGGGGGGGGGGGGGGGTCTAATACACCACTAGTCCCTCTAAAGGTTCCAGACCCCGGGGGGGGGGGGGGGGTTCTAATACACCACTAGTCCCACTAAAGGTTCCAGACCCCGGGGGGGGGGGGGGGGGGGTCTAATACACCACTAGTCCCTCTAAAGGGTTCCAGTCCCCCCCCCCCCCCCCCCTAATTGAAATCAATGGTCCCTTATATATTTTTGAAGAATAAATTGTTTGGAAACCAGGTGCTTCCGTTTTCTTTATAGATGCAATCATTTTCTGGAACTTGGCAGTTTTATCACGGCTACTCAAGGTACTGCTCTCTACGGCTGAGTCCCAAATGGCAGCCTGAGCCCTGGTCAGAAGTAGTGCACGCTATAGGGAATAGGGTGCCATAGGGCTCTGGTCTAAAGTAGTGCACGCTATAGGGAATAGGGTGCCATAGGGCCCTGGTCTAAAGTAGTGCACGCTATAGGGAATAGGGTGCCATAGGGCCCTGGTCTAAAGTAGTGCACGCTATAGGGAATAGGGTGCCATAGGGCCCTGGTCTAAAGTAGTGCACGCTATAGGGAATAGGGTGCCATAGGGCTCTGGTCTACAGTAGTGCACGCTATAGGGAATAGGGTGCCATAGGGCTCTGGTCTAAAGTAGTGCACGCTATAGGGAATAGGGTGCGTGAGGGAGGGAGAAGAAAATGTAAAAAACAGGTTGAAGCTCATTGAAACTCCAGACACGAGGACCAGAGAGCAGCAGACACCATGCACAACAATGAATCATCCAATATCTTCCAGCTCTCCAACATTATCACATCCTCCAAGGATGGTGGGCCAAGCGCTCTATAATTTAACACTAACTGGTGGTTTCATATGCCAGATGTGTGTGAGAGAGGAAGAGAGAGAGAGGAGAGAGAGGAGAGAGAGGAAGAGAGGAAGAGAGAGAGAGGAAGAGAGGAGGAAGAGAGGAGGAAGAGAGGAGGAAGAGAGGAGGAAGAGAGGAGGAAGAGAGGAGGAAGAGAGGAGAAAGAGGGAGAGAGGAGAAAGAGAGAGAGAGAGGAGAAAGAGAGAGGAGAAAGAGAGAGGGAGGAGAAAGAGAGAGAGAGAGAGAGAGAGCGAGAGAGAGAGAGAGAGAGAGAGAGAGAGAGAGAGAGAGAGAGAGAGAGAGAGAGAGAGAGAGAGAGAGAGAGTGAGAGCGAACAAACAAGATAAAACTACAGCAAAGTCAGCCAAAAGCAGGATTAGGTAGTGGTAGATAAGGTAGTGGTAGATAAGGTAGTGGTAGATAAGGTAGTGGTAGATAAGGTAGTGGTAGATAAGGTAGTGGTAGATAAGGTAGTGGTAGATAAGGTAGTGGTAGATAAGGTAGTGGTAGATTAGGTAATGGGTAGGAGTTAGACTGGGTAGGAGTTAGACTGGGTAGCAGTTAGACTGGGTAGCAGTTAGACTGGGTAGCAGTTAGACTGGGTAGCAGTTAGATTGGGTAGCAGTTAGATTGGGTAGCAGTTAGATTGGGTAGCAGTTAGATTGGGTAGCAGTTAGATTGGGTAGCAGTTAGATTGGGTAGCAGTTAGATTGGGTAGCAGTTAGATTGGGTAGCAGTTAGATTGGGTAGCAGTTAGATTGGGTAGCAGTTAGATTGGGTAGCAGTTAGATTGGGTAGCAGTTAGATTGGGTAGCAGTTAGATTGGGAAGCGATCGAGGTAGATTAGGTAATGGTAGATTAGGTAATGGTTACATTAGGTAATGGTTACATTAGGTAATGGTTACATTAGGTAGCAGTTAGATTAGGTAATGGTTACATTAGGTAATAGTAGATTAGGTAGCAGTTAGATTAGGTAATGGTAGATTAGGTAATGGTAGATTAGGTAGCAGTTAGATTAGGTAGCGATCGAGGTAGATTAGGTAATGGTAGATTAGGTAATAGTAGATTAGGTAATGGTAGATTAGGTAATGGTAGATTAGGTAATGGTTAGATTAGGTAATGGTTACATTAGGTAATAGTAGATTAGGTAATGGTTAGATTAGGTAATGGTTACATTAGGTAATAGTAGATTAGGTAATGGTTAGATTAGGTAATGGTAGATTAGGTAGCAGTAGAGGAATTATGTTACAACCCTGTCATGGTGTAACAGACCAACAGGGGATATTTAACACGGAGGACCGACTGCAGTGAAACCCTGTCATGGTGTAACAGACCAACAGGGGATATTTAACACGGAGGACCGACTGCAGTGAAACCCTGTCATGGTGTAACAGGCCAACAGGGGATATTTAACACGGAGGACCGACTGCAGTGAAACCCTGTCATGGTGTAACAGACCAACAGGGGATATTTAACACGGAGGACCGACTGCAGTGAAACCCTGTCATGGTGTAACAGACCAACAGGGGATATTTAACACGGAGGACCGACTGCAGTGAAACCCTGTCATGGTGTAACAGACCAACAGGGGATATTTAACACGGAGGACCGACTGCAGTGAAACCCTGTCATGGTGTAACAGGCCAACAGGGGATATTTAACACGGAGGACCGACTGCAGTGAAACCCTGTCATGGTGTAACAGGCCAACAGGGGATATTTAACACGGAGGACCGACTGCAGTGAAACCCTGTCATGGTGTAACAGACCAACAGGGGATATTTAACACGGAGGACAGTTCATAAATGCCTACTAGATGTTATATAGGGAATAGGGTGCTAATTGACCCCAGATAAGAGGCATCCTGGCCAGGCCTGAACCACACAGAGCAGAGACACCACCCTGGTACGAGCCAGGCCTGAACCACACAGAGCAGAGACACCACCCTGGTACGAGCCAGGCCTGAACCACACAGAGCAGAGACACCACCCTGGTACGAGCCAGGCCTGAACCACACAGAGCAGAGACACCACCCTGGTACGAGCCAGGCCTGAACCACACAGAGCAGAGACACCACCCTGGTACGAGCCAGGCCTGTACCACACAGAGCAGAGACACCACCCTGGTACGAGCCAGGCCTAAACCACACAGAGCAGAGACACCACCCTGGTACGAGCCAGGCCTAAACCACACAGAGCAGAGACACCACCCTGGTACGAGCCAGGCCTGAACCACACAGAGCAGAGACACCACCCTGGTACGAGCCAGGCCTGTACCACACAGAGCAGAGACACCACCCTGGTACGAGCCAGGCCTGTACCACACAGAGCAGAGACACCACCCTGGTACGAGCCAGGCCTGAACCACACAGAGCAGACACCACCCTGGTACGAGCCAGGCCTGAACCACACAGAGCAGAGACACCACCCTGGTACGAGCCAGGCCTGTACCACACAGAGCAGAGACACCACCCTGGTACGAGCCAGGCCTGAACCACACAGAGCAGACACCACCCTGGTACGAGCCAGGCCTGAACCACACAGAGCAGAGACACCACCCTGGTACGAGCCAGGCCCATTGGGATATTAAGGTAACAGGAACAGAACCAGCCAGTTAGAAGTGACAGGGTTAAAAGAGGTACTGATGTTCCACAAACACACACTGTCCCTAGCCCCACACACACACACACTGTCCCTAGCCCCACACACACACACTGTCCCTAGCCCCACACACACACACTGTCCCTAGCCCCATACACACACACTGTCCCTAGCCCCACACACACACACACTGTCCCTAGCCCCACACACACACACTGTCCCTAGCCCCACACACACACACACAGTCCCTAGCCCCACACACACACACACACAGTCCCTAGCCACACACACACACACACACACACACACACACAGTCCCTAGCCACACACACACACACACACAGTCCCTAGCCACACACACACAGTCCCTAGCCACACACACAGTCCATAGCCACACACACACAAACACAGTCCCTAGCCACACACACACACACACACACAGTCCCTAGCCACACACACAGTCCCTAGCCACACACACACACACACACACACAGTCCCAAGCCACACACACACACAGTCCCTAGCCACACGCACACACAGTCCCTAGCCACACACACACACACTGTCCCTAGCCACACACACACACACTGTCCCTAGCCACACACACACACACTGTCCCTAGCCACACACACACACACTGTCCCTCACACACACACACTGTCCCTCACACACACACACTGTCCCTCACACACACACACTGTCCCTCACACACACACACTGTCCCTCACACACACACACTGTCCCTCACACACACACACTGTCCCTCACACACACACACAGTCCCTAGTCACACACACACACAGTCCCTAGTCACACACACACACACTGTCCCTAGTCTCACACACACACACACTGTCCCTAGTCACACACACACACACACTGTCCCTAGTCACACACACACACACACTGTCCCTAGTCACACACACACACACACACACACACACACACAGTCCCTAGTCACACACACACACACACACACTGTCCCTAGCAACACACACACAGTCCCTAGCCCCACACACACCCAATACTAGGAGTTAAGTTCCCTGCTACACAAGCCTCAGTGTCCTACCACATTAGGAACAGTACATCACCTACTGTCTCTAGCCCCACACCACTACAAGCCTCAGTGTCCTACCACATTAGGAACAGTACATCACCTACTGTCTCTAGCCCCACACCACTACAAGCCTCAGTGTCCTACCACATTAGGAACAGTAAATCTCCCCCTACTGTCTCTAGCCCCACACCACTACAAGGCTCAGTGTCCTAGCACATTAGGAACAGTAAATCCCCACCTACTGTCTCTAGCCCCACACCACTACAAGCCTCAGTTTCCTACCACATTAGGAACAGTAAATCTCCACCTACTGTCTCTAGCCCCACACCACTACAAGCCTCAGTGTCCTACCACATTAGGAACAGTAAATCTCCACCTACTGTCTCTAGCCCCACACCACTACAAGCCTCAGTGTCCTACCACATTAGGAACAGTAAATCTCCCCCTACTGTCTCTAGCCCCACACCACTACAAGCCTCAGTGTCCTACCACATTAGGAACAGTAAATCTCCACCTACTGTCTCTAGCCCCACACCACTACAAGCCTCAGTGTCCTACCACATTAGGAACAGTAAATCTCCACCTACTGTCTCTAGCCCCACACCACTACAAGCCTCAGTGTCCTACCACATGAGGAACAGTAAATCTCCACCTACTGTCTCTAGCCCCACACCACTACAAGCCTCAGTGTCCTACCACATTAGGAACAGTAAATCTCCACCTACTGTCTCTAGCCCCACACCACTACAAGCCTCAGTGTCCTACCACATTAGGAACAGTAAATCTCCCCCTACTGTCTCTAGCCCCACACCACTACAAGCCTCAGTGTCCTACCACATTAGGAACAGTAAATCTCCACCTACTGTCTCTAGCCCCACACCACTACAAGCCTCAGTGTCCTACCACATTAGGAACAGTAAATCTCCACCTACTGTCTCTAGCCCCACACCACTACAAGCCTCAGTTTCCTACCACATTAGGAACAGTACATCACCTACTGTCTCTAGCCCCACACCACTACAAGCCTCAGTTTCCTACCACATTAGGAACAGTAAATCTCCACCTACTGTCTCTAGCCCCACACCACTACAAGCCTCAGTTTCCTACCACATTAGGAACAGTACATCACCTACTGTCTCTAGCCCCACACCACTACAAGCCTCAGTTTCCTACCACATTAGGAACAGTAAATCTCCACCTACTGTCTCTAGCCCCACACCACTACAAGCCTCAGTTTCCTACCACATTAGGAACAGTAAATCTCCACCTACTGTCTCTAGCCCCACACCACTACAAGCCTCAGTGTCCTACCACATTAGGAACAGTAAATCTCCACCTACTGTCTCTAGCCCCACACCACTACAAGCCTCAGTGTCCTACCACATTAGGAACAGTAAATCTCCACCTACTGTCTCTAGCCCCACACCACTACAAGCCTCAGTTTCCTACCACATGAGGAACAGTAAATCTCCACCTACTGTCTCTAGCCCCACACCACTACAAGCCTCAGTGTCCTACCACATTAGGAACAGTAAATCTCCACCTACTGTCTCTAGCCCCACACCACTACAAGCCTCAGTTTCCTACCACATGAGGAACAGTAAATCTCCACCTACTGTCTCTAGCCCCACACCACTACAAGCCTCAGTGTCCTACCACATGAGGAACAGTAAATCTCCACCTACTGTCTCTAGCCCCACACCACTACAAGCCTCAGTTTCCTACCACATTAGGAACAGTACATCTCCACCTACTGTCTCTAACCCCACACCACTACAAGCCTCAGTTTCCTACCACATTAGGAACAGTAAACCTCCACCTACTGTCTCTAGCCCCACACCACTACAAGCCTCAGTGTCCTACCACATTAGGAACAGTAAATCTCCACCTACTGTCTCTAGCCCCACACCACTACAAGCCTCAGTTTCCTACCACATTAGGAACAGTAAATCTCCACCTACTGTCTCTAGCCCCACACCACTACAAGCCTCAGTGTCCTACCACATGAGGAACAGTAAATCTCCACCTACTGTCTCTAGCCCCACACCACTACAAGCCTCAGTGTCCTACCACATTAGGAACAGTAAATCTCCACCTACTGTCTCTAGCCCCACACCACTACAAACCTCAGTTTCCTACCACATTAGGAACAGTAAATCTCCACCTACTGTCTCTAGCCCCACACCACTACAAGCCTCAGTTTCCTACCACATGAGGAACAGTAAATCTCCACCTACTGTCTCTAGCCCCACACCACTACAAGCCTCAGTGTCCTACCACATTAGGAACAGTAAATCTCCACCTACTGTCTCTAGCCCCACACCACTACAAGCCTCAGTGTCCTACCACATTAGGAACAGTAAATCTCCACCTACTGTCTCTAGCCCCACACCACTACAAGCCTCAGTTTCCTACCACATTAGGAACAGTAAATCTCCACCTACTGTCTCTAGCCCCACACCACTACAAGCCTCAGTGTCCTACCACATTAGGAACAGTAAATCTCCACCTACTGTCTCTAGCCCCACACCACTACAAGCCTCAGTGTCCTACCACATTAGGAACAGTAAATCTCCACCTACTGTTTCTAGCCCCACACCACTACAAGCCTCAGTGTCCTACCACATTAGGAACAGTAAATCTCCACCTACTGTCTCTAGCCCCACACCACTACAAGCCTCAGTGTCCTACCACATTAGGAACAGTAAATCTCCACCTACTGTCTCTAGCCCCACACCACTACAAGCCTCAGTGTCCTACCACATTAGGAACAGTAAATCTCCACCTACTGTCTCTAGCCCCACACCACTACAAGCCTCAGTGTCCTACCACATTAGGAACAGTACATCTCCACCTACTGTCTCTAGCCCCACACCACTACAAGCCTCAGTTTCCTACCACATTAGGAACAGTACATCTCCACCTACTGTCTCTAGCCCCACACCACTACAAGCCTCAGTGTCCTACCACATTAGGAACAGTAAATCTCCACCTACTGTCTCTAGCCCCACACCACTACAAGCCTCAGTGTCCTACCACATTAGGAACAGTAAATCTCCACCTACTGTCTCTAGCCCCACACCACTACAAGCCTCAGTGTCCTACCACATTAGGAACAGTACATCTCCACCTACTGTCTCTAGCCCCACACCACTACAAGCCTCAGTTTCCTACCACATTAGGAACAGTACATCTCCACCTACTGTCTCTAGCCCCACACCACTACAAGCCTCAGTGTCCTACCACATTAGGAACAGTAAATCTCCACCTACTGTCTCTAGCCCCACACCACTACAAGCCTCAGTTTCCTACCACATTAGGAACAGTAAATCTCCACCTACTGTCTCTAGCCCCACACCACTACAAGCCTCAGTGTCCTACCACATTAGGAACAGTAAATCTCCACCTACTGTCTCTAGCCCCACACCACTACAAGCCTCAGTGTCCTACCACATTAGGAACAGTAAATCTCCACCTACTGTCTCTAGCCCCACACCACTACAAGCCTCAGTGTCCTACCACATTAGGAACAGTAAATCTCCACCTACTGTCTCTAGCCCCACACCACTACAAGCCTCAGTGTCCTACCACATTAGGAACAGTAAATCTCCACCTACTGTCTCTAGCCCCACACCACTACAAGCCTCAGTGTCCTACCACATTAGGAACAGTAAATCTCCACCTACTGTCTCTAGCCCCACACCACTACAAGCCTCAGTGTCCTACCACATTAGGAACAGTAAATCTCCACCTACTGTCTCTAGCCCCACACCACTACAAGCCTCAGTGTCCTACCACATTAGGAACAGTAAATCTCCACCTACTGTCTCTAGCCCCACACCACTACAAGCCTCAGTGTCCTACCACATTAGGAACAGTAAATCTCCACCTACTGTCTCTAGCCCCACACCACTACAAGCCTCAGTGTCCTACCACATTAGGAACAGTAAATCTCCACCTACTGTCTCTAGCCCCACACCACTACAAGCCTCAGTGTCCTACCACATTAGGAACAGTAAATCTCCACCTACTGTCTCTAGCCCCACACCACTACAAGCCTCAGTGTCCTACCACATTAGGAACAGTAAATCTCCACCTACTGTCTCTAGCCCCACACCACTACAAGCCTCAGTGTCCTACCACATTAGGAACAGTAAATCTCCACCTACTGTCTTCGAGGCAGCGACAATGTACTGGATAACCATCTCTCTCTTGGTGGTCAGATCTTTCTCTCTCAGAGGAGCCTTCTTGTCCTCATTCAGGTTCATATCCTCCTGGGGGAGAGGAGAGAGAGAGAGAGAGGTGTAGAGAGAGAGAGGTGTAGAGAGAGAGAGAGAGGTGTAGAGAGAGAGAGAGGTGTAGAGAGAGAGAGAGGTGTAGAGCGAGAGAGAGGTGGAGAGAGAGAGAGAGAAAAATGTGGAGAGAGAGAGAGAAAAATGTGGAGAGAGAGAGAGAGAAATGTGGAGAGAGAGAGAGAAATGTGGAGAGAGAGAGAGAAATGTGGAGAGAGAGAGAGAGAAATGTGGAGAGAGAGAGAGAGAAATGTGGAGAGAGAGAGAGAGAAATGTGGAGAGAGAGAGAGAGAAATGTGGAGAGAGAGAGAGAGAAATGTGGAGAGAGAGAGAGAGAAATGTGGAGAGAGAGAGAGAGAAATGTGGAGAGAGAGAGAGAGAAATGTGGAGAGAGAGAGAGAGAAATGTGGAGAGAGAGAGAGAGAAATGTGGAGAGAGAGAGAGAGAAATGTGGAGAGAGAGAGAGAATGTGGAGAGAGAGAGAGAATGTGGAGAGAGAGAGAGAATGTGGAGAGAGAGAGAATGTGGAGAGAGAGAGAGAATGTGGAGAGAGAGAGGGAGAGAGATAAATATATGTTAGGCAGGTTAAAAGTTGAAGCCCACTGAGCGGTTGTTTCCCAGTAACAGAGCTGAACTGGTAAAACATTAAAGAACATGTTGGAGCCCTGAGTACGATCCACCCTGAACATCTCCATGTTGGAGCCCTGAGTACGATCCACCCTGAACATCACCATGTTGGAGCCCTGAGTACGATCCACCCTGAACATCTGGTGTGAACATCTCCATGTTGGAGCCCTGAGTACGATCCACCCTGAACATCTCCATGTTGGAGCCCCGAGTCCGATCCACCCTGAACATCTCCATGTTGGAGCCCTGAGTACGATCCACCCTGAACATCTGCTGTGAACATCTCCATGTTGGAGCCCTGAGTACGATCCACCCTGAACATCTCCATGTTGGAGCCCTGAGTACGATCCACCCTGAACATCTCCATGTTGGAGCCCTGAGTACGATCCACCCTGAACATCTCCATGTTGGAGCCATGAGTACGATCCACCCTGAACATCTGGTGTGAACATCTCCATGTTGGATCCCTGAGTACGATCCACCCTGAACATCTCCATGTTGGAGCCCTGAGTACGATCCATCCTGAACATCTGCTGTGAACATCTCCATGTTGGAGCCCTGAGTACGATCCACCCTGAACATCTGCTATGAACATCACCATGTTGGAGCCCCGAGTACGATCCACCCTGAACATCTGGTGTGAACATCTCCATGTTGGAGCCCTGAGTACGATCCACCCTGAACATCTCCATGTTGGAGCCCTGAGTACGATCCACCCTGAACATCTGGTGTGAACATCTCCATGTTGGAGCCCTGAGTACGATCCATCCTGAACATCTGGTGTGAACATCTCCATGTTGGAGCCCTGAGTACGATCCACCCTGAACATCTGCTGTGAACATCACCATGTTGGAGCCCTGAGTACGATCCACCCTGAACATCTGCTGTGAACATCACCATGTTGGAGCCCTGAGTACGATCCACCCTGAACATCACCATGTTGGAGCCCTGAGTACGATCCACCCTGAACATCACCATGTTGGAGCCCTGAGTACGATCCATCCTGAACATCTGCTGTGAACATCACCATGTTGGAGCCCTGAGTACGATCCATCCTGAACATCTGGTGTAAACATCTCCATGTTGGAGCCCTGAGTACGATCCACCCTGAACATCTGCTGTGAACATCTCCATGTTGGAGCCCTGAGTACGATCCACCCTGAACATCTGGTGTGAACATCTCCATGTTGGAGCCCTGAGTACGATCCACCCTGAACATCTCCATGTTGGAGCCCTGAGTACGATCCACCCTGAACATCTCCATGTTGGAGCCCTGAGTACGATCCACCCTGAACATCTCCATGTTGGAGCCCTGAGTACGATCCACCCTAAACATCTGGTGTGAACATCTCCATGTTGATCTCTTTAGCTAGAAAAACCTCTCTGTTATTACTGGGAAAATCCACAGGCTTTTAAAAAATGTTCAACAAAACGTCTTGACATTTCATTCATCTTCCCACTTTAAGAAGCATATTGGATTGAAACCTAACACCTGTGTGGTTAATGAACTAGCTGCAGGTACGTATTCCAAAGGCCGTGTCATTAATTGCCTTTATCTTTTGAAAAAGAGCGTCGGGGAGGTATTACCGTAGAATTCCATAGGAAATCATTATTTAATAGGGATCTCGTGGGGGTGTCCATCTGACAGACAGACCATTTTGTTCCATTTGTCCCCATCCTTCGGGAAGTCAAAAGAAAAGTCATGCCGTATAAATTGGAAACGTGATTGGACTTTATGGAAACAGCCAGCGTGAAAAGAGAAGAGAGATCCATACTGCATCCCAAAATAGGGCTCTGGTCTAAAGTAGTGCACTATATAGGGAATAGGGTGCCATAGGGCCCTGGTCTAAAGTGGTGCACTATATAGGGAATAGGGTGCCATAGGGCCCTTGTCTAAAGTAGTGTATCAACATGTATGGAGAGAGTTGGAGACAGATGTTAAAGAGACGGTGTGTCAACATGTAATCAGGCAGTCTATAGTCCTACTACTATGTGTAATCAGGGCCAGGTAGTCTATAGTCCTACTTCTATGTGTAATCAGGGCCAGGTAGTCTATAGACCTACTTCTATGTGTAATCAGGGCCAGGTAGTCTATAGACCTACTTCTATGTGTAATCAGGGCCAGGTAGTCTATAGACCTACTTCTATGTGTAATCAGGGCAGGTAGTCTATAGACCTACTTCTGTGTGTAATCAGGGCCAGGTAGTCTATAGACCTACTTCTATGTGTAATCAGAGCCAGGTAGTCTATAGTCCTACTTCTATGTGTAATCAGGGCCAGGTAGCCTATAGACCTACTTCTATGTGTAATCAGGTCCAGGTAGCCTATAGACCTACTTCTATGTGTAATCAGGGCCAGGTAGCCTATAGGCCTACTTCTATGTGTAATCAGGTAGTCTATAGACCTACTTCTATGTGTAATCAGGGCCAGGTAGTCTATAGACCTACTTCTATGTGTAATCAGAGCCAGGTAGTCTATAGACCTACTTCTATGTGTAATCAGGGCCAGGTAGTCTATAGACCTACTTCTATGTGTAATCAGGGCCAGGTAGTCTATAGACCTACTTCTATGTGTAATCAGGTAGTCTATAGGTCTACTTATATGTGTAATCAGGGCCAGGTAGGCTATAGTCCTACTTCTATGTGTAATCAGGTAGTCTATAGGCCTACTTCTATGTGTAATCAGGTAGTCTATAGACCTACTTCTATGTGTAATCAGGGCCAGGTAGTCTATAGACCTACTTCTATGTGTAATCAGAGCCAGGTAGTCTATAGACCTACTTCTATGTGTAATCAGGGCCAGGTAGTCTATAGACCTACTTCTATGTGTAATCAGGGCCAGGTAGTCTATAGACCTACTTCTATGTGTAATCAGGGCCAGGTAGCCTATAGTCCTACTTCTATGTGTAACCAGGTAGTCTATAGACCTACTTCTATGTGTAATCAGGGCCAGGTAGTCTATAGTCCTACTTCTATGTGTAATCAGGTAGTCTATAGACCTACTTCTATGTGTAATCAGGGCCAGGTAGTCTATAGACCTACTTCTATGTGTAATCAGGGCCAGGTAGCCTATAGACCTACTTCTATGTGTAATCAGGTAGTCTATAGACCTACTTCTATGTGTAATCAGGTAGTCTATAGACCTACTTCTATGTGTAATCAGGGCCAGGTAGTCTATAGACCTACTTCTATGTGTAATCAGGGCCAGGTAGCCTATAGTCCTACTTCTATGTGTAACCAGGTAGTCTATAGACCTACTTCTATGTGTAATCAGGGCCAGGTAGTCTATAGGCCTACTACTATGTGTAATCAGGTAGTCTATAGGTCTACTACTATGTGTAATCAGGTAGTCTATAGGTCTACTACTATGTGTAATCAGGTAGTCTATAGGTCTACTACTATGTGTAATCAGGTAGTCTATAGGTCTACTACTATGTGTAATCAGGTAGTCTATAGGTCTACTACTATGTGTAACCAGGTAGTCTATAGACCTACTACTATGTGTAATCAGGGCCAGGTAGCCTATAGACCTACTTCTATGTGTAATCAGGGCCAGGTAGTCTATAGACCTACTTCTATGTGTAATCAGGGCCAGGTAGTCTATAGACCTACTTCTATGTGTAATCAGGTAGTCTATAGACCTACTTCTATGTGTAATCAGGGCCAGGTAGTCTATAGACCTACTTCTATGTGTAATCAGGTTCAGGTAGTCTATAGGTCTACTTCTATGTGTAATCAGGGCCAGGTAGTCTATAGACCTACTTCTATGTGTAATCAGGTAGTCTATAGACCTACTTCTATGTGTAATCAGGGCCAGGTAGTCTATAGACCTACTTCTATGTGTAATCAGGGCCAGGTAGTCTATAGACCTACTTCTATGTGTAATCAGGGCCAGGTAGTCTATAGACCTACTTCTATGTGTAATCAGGGCCAGGTAGTCTATAGACCTACTTCTATGTGTAATCAGGGCCAGGTAGTCTATAGACCTACTTCTATGTGTAATCAGGGCCAGGTAGTCTATAGACCTACTTCTATGTGTAATCAGGGCCAGGTAGTCTATAGACCTACTTCTATGTGTAATCAGGCCAGGTAGTCTATAGACCTACTTCTATGTGTAATCAGGGCCAGGTAGTCTATAGACCTACTTCTATGTGTAATCAGGCCAGGTAGTCTATAGACCTACTTCTATGTGTAATCAGGGCCAGGTAGCCTATAGACCTACTTCTATGTGTAATCAGGCCAGGTAGTCTATAGACCTACTTCTATGTGTAATCAGGCCAGGTAGTCTATAGACCTACTTCTATGTGTAATCAGGGCCAGGTAGTCTATAGACCTACTTCTATGTGTAATCAGGGCCAGGTAGCCTATAGACCTACTTCTATGTGTAATCAGGGCCAGGTAGTCTATAGACCTACTTCTATGTGTAATCAGGTAGTCTATAGACCTACTTCTATGTGTAATCAGGTAGTCTATAGACCTACTTATATGTGTAATCAGGGCCAGGTAGTCTATAGACCTACTTCTATGTGTAATCAGGGCCAGGTAGTCTATAGACCTACTTCTATGTGTAATCAGGTAGTCTATAGACCTACTTCTATGTGTAATCAGGTAGTCTATAGACCTACTTCTATGTGTAATCAGGGCCAGGTAGCCTATAGACCTACTTCTATGTGTAATCAGGGCCAGGTAGTCTATAGACCTACTTCTATGTGTAATCAGGGCCAGGTAGTCTATAGTCCTACTTCTATGTGTAATCAGGGCCAGGTAGTCTATAGACCTACTTCTATGTGTAATCAGGGCCAGGTAGTCTATAGTTCTACTTATATGTGTAATCAGGTGTGTGTCCTTACACAACATTGACAGGAGCTACAAAAGACAGTGAATAAATTGACTCGTAAATGGAATGAACTAAACCAAGACGTGTTCCTCACAAGTCGAGGTTGAAGGCTCTGCAAACAACGTGTCCAATCAGACAATGAGAAGGTAAATGACAAACAACGTGTCCAATCAGACAATGAGAAGGTAAATGACAAACAACGTGTCCAATCAGACAATGAGAAGGTAAATGACAAACAACGTGTCCAATCAGACAATGAGAAGGTAAATGACAAACAACGTGTCCAATCAGACAATGAGAAGGTAAATGACAAACAACGTGTCCAATCAGACAATGAGAAGGTAAATGACAAACAACGTGTCCAATCAGACAATGAGAAGGTAAACCACTGGAATAATAATATATTGAATACATTAACAGAAATGACCCTAAACAAACATTGTAGATGAGAACGGTAAATGTTCTACTGGTGATTGTGGTGAACCATCCCCGCCGCCTCCGCAATGGTTTAGTCCACTGAGACAGGCCTCCGCAATGGTTTAGTCCACTGAGACAGGCCTCCGCAATGGATTAGTCCACTGAGACAGGCCTCCACAATGGATCAGTCCACTGAGACAGGCCTCCACAATGGATCAGTCCACTGAGACAGGCCTCCGCAATGGATCAGTCCACTGAGACAGGCCTCCGCAATGGATCAGTCCACTGAGACAGGCCTCCACAATGGATCAGTCCACTGAGACAGGCCTCCGCAATGGATCAGTCCACTGAGACAGGCCTCCACAATGGATCAGTCCACTGAGACAGGCCTCCGCAATGGTTTAGTCCACTGAGACAGGCCTCCGCAATGGTTTAGTCCACTGAGACAGGCCTCGACAATGGTTTAGTCCACTGAGACAGGCCTCCACAATGGATCAGTCCACTGAGACAGGCCTCCACAATGGATCAGTCCACTGAGACAGGCCTCCACAATGGATCAGTCCACTGAGACAGGCCTCCACAATGGATCAGTCCACTGAGACAGGCCTCCACAATGGATCAGTCCACTGAGACAGGCCTCCGCAATGGATCAGTCCACTGAGACAGGCCTCCACAATGGATCAGTCCACTGAGACAGGCCTCCGCAATGGATCAGTCCACTGAGACAGGCCTCCGCAACGGTTTAGTCCACTGAGACAGGCCTCCACAATGGTTTAGTCCACTGAGACAGGCCTCCGCAATGGTTTAGTCCACTGAGACAGGCCTCCGCAACGGTTTAGTCCACTGAGACAGGCCTCCGCAACGGTTTAGTCCACTGAGACAGGCCTCCGCAATGGTTTAGTCCACTGAGACAGGCCTCCACAATGGATCAGTCCACTGAGACAGGCCTCCGCAATGGTTTAGTCCACTGAGACAGGCCTCAACAATGGATCAGTCCACTCAGGCAAGCGTTAATCAGACAGGGGAGTCATTTTATCTCTGCCTTTACCAAATGCAGCAAGATATTTTCAGTGTTTTATCTTACATTTTTATAATGTAAAATCCTGCGGTAACGCATACAGGTAGACTGAGTGAGATGGTGTAGACGCAGCAGTAGTGGGGGTAGACTGAGTGAGATGGTGTAGACGCAGCAGTAGTGGGGTAGACTGAGTGAGATGGTGTAGACGCAGCAGTAGTGGGGGTAGACTGAGTGAGATGGTGTAGACGCAGCAGTAGTGGGGGTAGACTGAGTGAGATGATGTAGACGCAGCAGTAGTGGGGGTAGACTGAGTGAGATGGTGTAGACGCAGCAGTAGTGGGGGTAGACTGAGTGAGATGGTGTAGACGCAGCAGTAGTGGGGTAGACTGAGTGAGATGGTGTAGACGCAGCAGTAGTGGGGTAGACTGAGTGAGATGATGTAGACGCAGCAGTAGTGGGGTAGACTGGGTGAGATGGTGTAGACGCAGCAGTAGTGGGGGTAGACTGAGTGAGATGGTGTAGACGCAGCAGTAGTGGGGGTAGACTGAGTGAGATGGTGTAGACGCAGCAGTAGTGGGGGTAGACTGAGTGAGATGGTGTAGACGCAGCAGTAGTGGGGGTAGACTGAGTGAGATGGTGTAGACGCAGCAGTAGTGGGGTAGACTGAGTGAGATGGTGTAGACGCAGCAGTAGTGGGGTAGACTGAGTGAGATGATGTAGACGCAGCAGTAGTGGGGTAGACTGAGTGAGATGGTGTAGACGCAGCAGTAGTGGGGGTAGACTGAGTGAGATGGTGTAGACGCAGCAGTAGTGGGGGTAGACTGAGTGAGATGATGTAGACGCAGCAGTAGTGGGGGTAGACTGAGTGAGATGGTGTAGACGCAGCAGTAGTGGGGTAGACTGAGTGAGATGGTGTAGACGCAGCAGTAGTGGGGGTAGACTGAGTGAGATGGTGTAGACGCAGCAGTAGTGGGGTAGACTGAGTGAGATGGTGTAGACGCAGCAGTAGTGGGGTAGACTGAGTGAGATGGTGTAGACGCAGCAGTAGTGGGGGTAGACTGAGTGAGATGGTGTAGACGCAGCAGTAGTGGGGGTAGACTGAGTGAGATGGTGTAGACGCAGCAGTAGTGGGGTAGACTGGGTGAGATGGTGTAGACGCAGCAGTAGTGGGGTAGACTGAGTGAGATGGTGTAGACGCAGCAGTAGTGGGGGTAGACTGAGTGAGATGGTGTAGACGCAGCAGTAGTGGGGTAGACTGAGTGAGATGATGTAGACGCAGCAGTAGTGGGGGTAGACTGAGTGAGATGGTGTAGACGCAGCAGTAGTGGGGTAGACTGAGTGAGATGGTGTAGACGCAGCAGTAGTGGGGGTAGACTGAGTGAGATGGTGTAGACGCAGCAGTAGTGGGGTAGACTGAGTGAGATGATGTAGACGCAGCAGTAGTGGGTAAATGTTTACAACAACCAGGAGCGCTGAAGCACTCACGTTTCCCCTCACTAGCTTTAAGCACCAGGCTAAACTTCCTGCTGTTTTGGTAACGTTTCCCCTCACTAGCTTTAAGCACCAGGCTAAACTTCCTGCTGTTTTGGTAACGTTTTCCCTCACTAGCTTTAAGCACCAGGCTAAACTTCCTGCTGTTTTGGTAACGTTTTCCCTCACTAGCTTTAAGCACCAGGCTAAACTTCCTGCTGTTTTGGTAACGTTTTCCCTCACTAGCTTTAAGCACCAGGCTGAACTTCCTGCTGTTTTGGTAACGTTTTCCCTCACTAGCTTTAAGCACCAGGCTAAACTTCCTGCTGTTTTGGTAACGTTTTCCCTCACTAGCTTTAAGCACCAGGCTGAACTTCCTGCTGTTTTGGTAACGTTTTCCCTCACTAGCTTTAAGCACCAGGCTAAACTTCCTGCTGTTTTGGTAACGTTTTCCCTCACTAGCTTTAAGCACCAGGCTGAACTTCCTGCTGTTTTGGTAACGTTTTCCCTCACTAGCTTTAAGCACCAGGCTAAACTTCCTGCTGTTTTGGTAACGTTTTCCCTCACTAGCTTTAAGCACCAGGCTAAACTTCCTGCTGTTTTGGTAACGTTTTCCCTCACTAGCTTTAAGCACCAGGCTAAACTTCCTGCTGTTTTGGTAACGTTTTCCCTCACTAGCTTTAAGCACCAGCTGTCAGAGCAGCTCACAGATCACTGCACCTGTACATAGCCCATCTATAATTTAGCCCAAACAACTACCTCTTCCCCTACTGTATTTATTTATTTTGCTCCTTTGCACCCCATTATTTATATCTCTACTTTGCACATTCTTCCACTGCAAATCTACCATTCCAGTGTTTTACTTGCTATATTGTATTTACTTCGCCACCATGGCCTTTTTTTGCCTTCACCTCCCTTATCTCACCTCATTTGCTCACATTGTATATAGACTTATTTTTCTACTGTATTATTGACTGTATGTTTTGTTTATTCCATGTGTAACTCTGTTGTTGAATGTGTCGAACTGCTTTGCTTTATCTTGGCCAGGTCGTAGTTGTAAATGAGAACTTGTTCTCAACTGGCCTACCTGGTTAAATAAAGGTGAAATAAAAATAAAATAAATTTTAAAAAACGTAGCTACCACGTGATAGCAGATACTCTGTGAGGGCAAAGTCGTGCATCGTGCTCGTCTCAATGGACGGGCGGTTTCACTTTTGTTAACGCCTTTCAAAGTGTGTTGCATTCTGGGGATTAAAATGTCCTGACTTACGCCTAAATGTCGACTGCATGAACTTTAACAGAAATCAGGTGATCAAAGGTCATGAAGTTGACTACAGTCGACTGCAAGGTTTCTGCAGTCGCTCTTCAACTTCATCCTGCAGCCATCGCCTGCATTGTGGGAAGCTCTATTGTCCACCAATCATCAGACTGTTTGTTTGAGGCTCTATTGTCCACCAATCATCAGGCTGTTTTTTGTTTGAGGCTCTATTGTCCACCAATCATCAGGCTGTTTTTTGTTTGAGGCTCTATTGTCCACCAATCATCAGGCTGTTTTTTGTTTGAGGCTCTATTGTCCACCAATCATCAGGCTGTTTTTTGTTTGAGGCTCTATTGTCCACCAATCATCAGGCTGTTTTTGTTTGAGGCTCTATTGTCCACCAATTAGGCTGTTTGTTTGAGGCTCTATTGTCAACCAATCATCAGGCTGTTTTTTGTTTGAGGCTCTATTGTTAACCAATCATTAGGCTGTTTTTTGTTTGAGGCTCTATTGTCCACCAATCATCAGGCTGTTTTTTGTTTGAGGCTCTATTGTCCACCAATCATTAGGCTGTTTTTTGTTTGAGGCTCTATTGTCAACCAATCATTAGGGGGTTTCTGTTTGAGGCTCTATTGTCAACCAATCATTAGGGGGGTTTGTTTGAGGCTCTATTGTCAACCAATCATTAGGCTGTTTTTTGTTTGAGGCTCTATAGTCAACCAATCATTAGGCTGTTTTTTGTTTGAGGCTCTATTGTCCACCAATCATTAGGCTGTTTTTTGTTTGAGGCTCTATTGTCCACCAATCATTAGGCTGTTTTTTGTTTGAGGCTCTATTGTCAACCAATCATCAGGCTGTTTTTTGTTTGAGGCTCTATTGTCCACCAATCATTAGGCTGTTTTTTGTTTGAGGCTCTATTGTCCACCAATCATTAGGCTGTTTTTTGTTTGAGGCTCTATTGTCAACCAATCATTAGGGGGTTTCTGTTTGAGGCTCTATTGTCAACCAATCATTAGGGGGGTTTGTTTGAGGCTCTATTGTCAACCAATCATTAGGGGGGTTTGTTTGAGGCTCTATTGTCAACCAATCATCAGGCTGTTTTTTGTTTGACCCAGGAGAACGTGACCAAAGACACGACTGAAACAGGAACCAGTTTGCTGTGATGTGTACAGTAGACGTATAAATGTGATATTTCAGGCTCTCTAATTGTACAACGTTTCCACAAACATTATGATTTCAATGTGACTGTGTGATATAAAAGGGGTTAGAAAACACGTTTATTTTCCGACGTTATAAAGAAAATATTTGATAAACTACGGCACCACTGGCATGTTGATCTGAGCCTTGTCGTTGGAAATCCACAACAGACATCCGGTTATAAACCGCGGGGCAGATCTCCCTCCCCTTGACTTCACACCTCTACAGTCCACTGCTTTACCCACAACAGGCAGATCTCCCTCCCCTTGACTTCACACCTCTACAGTCCACTGCTTTACCCACAACAGGTGTCTGGTTATAAACCGCGGGGCAGATCTCCCTCCCCTTGACTTCACACCTCTACAGTCCACTGCTTTACCCACAACAGGCAGATCTCCCTCCCCTTGACTTCACACCTCTACAGTCCACTGCTTTACCCACAACTGTTATGCAGATGAATGAGGACCCAAAAGCGACTTAACAAAAACAGAGTCTTTATTCCAAACTTAAACAAAACGGTACTCCTGGATATATCTTAGATGACACCTGCTCACACGCAGCATCTGATGAAGGCAAAAACACGACAGGGCGGAACCAGGACGCCTGCTCACACGCAGCATCTGATGAAGGCAAAAACACGACAGGGCGGAACCAGGACACGGAACAGCAAACATCAAACAAAGATCCGACAAGGACAGAAGCGGAAAACAGAGGGAGAAATAGGAACTCTAATCAGAGGGCAAAATAGGGGACAGGTGTGAAAGATTAAATGAGGTAGTTAGGAGAATGAGGAACAGCTGGGAGCAGGAACGGAACGATAGAGAGAGAGCGAGAGAGGAAGAGAGGGAGGGGAAGAGAGAGGGAAAGAACCTACTAAGACCAGCAGAGGGAGACAAATGGAAGGGAAGCACAGGGACAAGACATGATAATCAAAAGACAAAACATGACAGTACCCCCCCACTCACCGAGCGCCTCCTGGCGCACTCGAGGAGGAACCCTGGCGGCAACGGAGGAAATCATTAATCAACGAACGGTCCAGCACGTCCCGAGATGGAACCCAACTCCTCTCCTCAGGACCGTAACCCTCCCAATCCACTAAGTACTGGTGACCACGTCCCCGAGAACGCATGTCCATGATCTTCCGTACCTTGTAAATAGGTGCGCCCTCGACAAGGACGGGAGGGGGGGAGGGAAGACGAACGGGAGCGCGAAGAAAAGGCTTGACACAAGAGACATGGAAGACAGGGTGGACGCGACGAAGATGTCGCGGAAGAAGCAGTCGCACAGCGACAGGATTGACGACCTGAGAGACACGGAACGGACCAATGAACCGCGGAGTCAACTTGCGAGAAGCTGTCGTAAGGGGAAGGTTACGAGTGGAAAGCCACACTCTCTGACCGCGACAATACCTAGGACTCTTAATCCTACGTTTATTGGCGGCTCTCACAGTCTGCGCCCTGTAACGGCAAAGTGCAGACCTGACCCTCCTCCAAGTGCGCTCACAACGTTGGACAAAAGCCTGAGCGGAGGGAACGCTGGACTCGGCGAGCTGGGACGAGAACAGAGGAGGCTGGTAACCAAGACTACTCTGAAACGGAGATAGCCCTGTAGCAGACGAAGGAAGCGAGTTGTGAGCGTACTCAGCCCAGGGGAGCTGTTCTGCCCAAGACGCAGGGTTTCGAAACGAAAGGCTGCGTAAAATGCGACCAATCGACTGATTGGCCCTTTCTGCTTGACCGTTAGACTGGGGATGAAACCCGGAAGAGAGACTGACGGAAGCACCGATCAAACGACAGAACTCCCTCCAAAACTGTGACGTGAATTGCGGACCTCTGTCTGAAACGGCGTCTAACGGGAGGCCATGAATTCTGAACACATTCTCAATGATGATTTGTGCCGTCTCCTTAGCGGAAGGAAGCTTAGCGAGGGGAATGAAATGTGCCGCCTTAGAGAACCTATCGATAACCGTAAGAATCACAGTCTTCCCCGCAGACGAAGGCAGACCGGTAATAAAGTCTAAGGCGATGTGAGACCATGGTCGAGAAGGAATGGGAAGCGGTCTGAGACGACCGGCAGGAGGAGAGTTACCTGACTTAGTCTGCGCGCAGTCCGAACAAGCAGCCACGAAACGGCGCGTGTCCCGCTCCTGAGTAGGCCACCAAAACCGCTGGCGAATAGAAGCAAGCGTACCCCGAACACCGGGGTGGCCAGCTAACTTGGCAGAATGAGCCCACTGAAGAACAGCCAGACGAGTAGGGACAGGAACAAACAGAAGGTTACTAGGACAAGCGCGCGGCGACGCAGTGTGAGTGAGCGCTTGCTTTACCTGTCTCTCAATTCCCCAGACAGTCAACCCGACAACACGCCCTTCAGGGAGAATCCCCTCGGGGTCGGTAGAAACCACAGAAGAACTAAAGAGACGGGATAAGGCATCAGGCTTGGTGTTCTTATTCCCCGGGCGATAGGAAATCACGAACTCGAAACGAGCGAAAAACAACGCCCAACGAGCTTGACGTGCATTAAGTCGTTTGGCAGAACGGATGTACTCAAGGTTCTTATGGTCAGTCCAAACGACAAAAGGAACGGTCGCCCCCTCCAACCACTGTCGCCATTCGCCTATGGCTAAGCGGATAGCGAGCAGTTCGCGGTTACCCACATCATAGTTGCGTTCCGATGGCGACAGGCGATGAGAAAAGTAAGCGCAAGGATGAACCTTATCGTCAGACTGGAAGCGCTGGGACAGAATGGCTCCCACGCCCACCTCTGAAGCGTCAACCTCGACAATAAATTGTTTAGTGACGTCAGGAGTAACAAGGATAGGAGCGGATGTAAAACGCTTCTTGAGGAGATCAAAAGCTCCCTGGGCGGAACCGGACCACTTAAAGCAAGTCTTGACAGAAGTCAGAGCTGTGAGAGGGGCAGCCACTTGACCGAAATTACGAATGAAACGCCGATAGAAATTAGCGAAACCGAGAAAGCGCTGCAACTCGACACGTGACTTAGGGACGGGCCAATCGCTGACAGCCTGGACCTTAGCGGGATCCATCTGAATGCCTTCAGCGGAAATAACAGAACCAAGAAAAGTGACAGAGGAGACATGAAAGGCGCACTTCTCAGCCTTCACGTAGAGACAATTCTCTAAAAGGCGCTGGAGTACACGTCGAACGTGCTGAACATGAATCTCGAGTGACGGTGAAAAAATCAGGATATCGTCAAGGTAAACGAAAACAAAGATGTTCAGCATGTCTCTCAGTACATCATTGACTAATGCCTGAAAGACCGCTGGAGCATTAGAGAGACCGAACGGCAGAACCCGGTATTCAAAATGCCCTAACGGAGTGTTAAACGCCGTTTTCCACTCGTCCCCCTCTCTGATGCGTACGAGATGGTAAGCGTTACGAAGGTCCAACTTAGTAAAGAACCTGGCTCCCTGCAGCATCTCGAAGGCTGACGACATAAGGGGAAGCGGATAACGATTCTTAACCGTTATGTCATTCAGCCCTCGATAATCCACACAGGGGCGCAGAGTACCGTCCTTCTTCTTAACAAAGAAAAACCCCGCTCCGGCGGGAGAGGAAGAAGGCACCACGGTACCGGCGTTGAGAGAAACAGACAGATAATCCTCGAGAGCCTTACGTTCGGGAGCCGACAGAGAGTAAAGTCTACCCCGAGGGGGAGTGGTCCCCGGAAGGAGATCAATACAACAATCATACGACCGGTGAGGAGGAAGGGAGCTGGCTCTGGACCGACTGAAGACCGTGCGCAGATCATGATATTCCTCCGGCACTCCTGTCAAGTCACCAGGTTCCTCCTGAGTAGAGGGGACAGAAGACACAGGAGGGATAGCAGACATTAAACACTTCACATGACAAGAAACGTTCCAGGATAGGATAGAATTACTAGACCAATTAATAGAAGGATTATGACATACTAGCCAGGGATGACCCAAAACAACAGGTGTAAAAGGTGAACGAAAAATCAAAAAGGAAATGGTCTCACTGTGGTTACCAGATACTGTGAGGGTTAAAGGTAGTGTCTCACATCTGATACTGGGGAGAAGACTACCATCTAAGGCGAACATGGGCGTGGGCTTCCCTAACTGTCTGAGAGGAATGTCATGTTTCCGAGCCCATGCTTCGTCCATAAAACAACCCTCAGCCCCAGAGTCTATCAAGGCACTGCAGGAAGCAGCCGAACCGGTCCAGCGTAGATGGACCGACAAGGTAGTACAGGATCTTGATGGAGAGACCAGAGTAGTAGCGCTCACCAGTAGCCCTCCGCTTACTGATGAGCTCTGGCCTTTTACTGGACATGACATGACAAAATGTCCAGCAGAACCGCAATAGAGACAAAGGCGGTTGGTGATTCTCCGTTCCCTCTCCTTAGTCGAGATGCGAATACCTCCCAGCTGCATGGGCTCAGTCTCTGAGCTGATGGGAGAAGATGGTTGAGATGCGGAGAGGGGAAACACCGTTAACGCGAGCTCTCTTCCACGAGCTCGGTGACGAAGATCTACCCGTCGTTCTATGCGGATGGCGAGTGCAATCAAAGAGTCCACGCTGGAAGGAACCTCCCGGGAGAGAATCTCATCCTTAACCTCAGCGTGAAGTCCCTCCAGAAAACGAGCGAGCAACGCCGGCTCGTTCCAGTCACTGGATGCAGCAAGAGTGCGAAACTCTATAGAGTAATCCGTTATGGATCGATCACCTTGACATAGGGAAGCCAGGACCCTGGAAGCCTCCTTCCCAAAAACTGAACGATCAAAAACCCGTATCATCTCCTCTTTAAAGCTCTGATAATCGTTAGTACACTCAGCCCTTGCCTCCCAGATAGCTGTGCCCCACTCCCGAGCCCGACCAGTAAGGAGTGATATGACGTAGGCGATCCGAGCTCTCTCTCGTGAGTATGTGTTGGGCTGGAGAGAAAACACAATATCACACTGGGTCAGAAAGGAGCGGCACTCAGTGGGTTGCCCAGAGTAACATGGTGGGTTATTAACCCTAGGTTCCGAAGACTCGGAAGACCAGGAAGTAACAGGTGGCACGAGACGAAGACTCTGAAACTGTCCTGAGAGGTTGGAAACCTGAGCGGCCAGGGTCACAACGGCATGACGAGCAGCAGACAATTCCTGCTCGTGTCTGCCGAGCATTGCTCCCTGGATCTCGATGGCAGTGTTGCGAGAATCCGTAGTCGCTGGGTCCATACTGGTCGGATCTTTCTGTTATGCAGATGAATGAGGACCCAAAAGCGACTTAACAAAAACAGAGTCTTTATTCCAAACTTAAACAAAACGGTACTCCTGGATATATCTTAGATGACACCTGCTCACACGCAGCATCTGATGAAGGCAAAAACACGACAGGGCGGAACCAGGACGCCTGCTCACACGCAGCATCTGATGAAGGCAAAAACACGACAGGGCGGAACCAGGACACGGAACAGCAAACATCAAACAAAGATCCGACAAGGACAGAAGCGGAAAACAGAGGGAGAAATAGGAACTCTAATCAGAGGGCAAAATAGGGGACAGGTGTGAAAGATTAAATGAGGTAGTTAGGAGAATGAGGAACAGCTGGGAGCAGGAACGGAACGATAGAGAGAGAGCGAGAGAGGAAGAGAGGGAGGGGAAGAGAGAGGGAAAGAACCTACTAAGACCAGCAGAGGGAGACAAATGGAAGGGAAGCACAGGGACAAGACATGATAATCAAAAGACAAAACATGACAACAACAGGCAGATCTCCCTCCCCTTGACTTCACACCTCTACAGTCCACTGCTTTACCCACAACAGGCAGATCTCCCTCCCCTTGACTTCACACCTCTACAGTCCACTGCTTTACCCACAACAGGCAGATCTCCCTCCCCTTGACTTCACACCTCTACAGCTTTATCCTTACTAGTCAATAGCTGCAGTGCTGCTCGCTGAGTCTCCCTTTTAAATGATCAAATCAACCTCGCTGTGACCCGGCAGATTCAGAAACTTAAACCTAAATTAGGAAAATTAGATGCATGAACACCCCATTGACAACTAGAACTGAACAGAATTCATGATGGTTTTTATTTTAGTTCGTTTTGGAGTCAAAGATGGTTTCAGATGTTTGTTTGTTAATTTAGTTATATATTTTCATTATTTTTTGTTTTTGTTTACTATAATAACCTTGCTACACACACAGTGTCACACACGGTCCAGCTCTCTTTCAACAGCGTGTCATCAGAATTGTTACGGAGCTTCCTCCTGTGTAATGTCTGGTCTCCATGGGCAACGGCCCAATCATTCTCTAATAGAAAGCACTAGGCTGGGATTGGATAGATTAAGAAGAGAGGAAGGAGAAACTTTGTTTTAGAAGAGAGGAGGAGGAGGAGGAGGTGGTGGTGGAGGAAGAGGAGGAGGAGATGAGAAAGAGCCGTAGGATTAAACTATATCCATGTCAGCTGGCGAGGTTAGAGGACACGGAGCTCTGGAGATGAAACGTAGACGTGTGTGTGTGTGTGTGTGTTGTGACGACCCTCCCACTCTGTCTGCCATATTCTTTCTTTGTTCTTGTTTCCTTATTAGGATGTTGGTGGGCGGAGTTGGGAGGGTCGTCAGGTACATGGGAAACACCTGGGCCCACTGTCATAGGATAAATGCACCACTTCCCCATTCATGGAGGAGACTCTCTCCATGCAGACACCTTTATAGATTTTGTTGTGTTTCTTGGTGGTTTTTTGGTTGTTTGCTTTAGCATCTATCAACACCCTGCATTATCACATTCATGCATGCTAAACACTCACATTACTGATTACACACACACACCATTGTATATTATACCTAGTTACTTTACTTAATAAATATATATATTGTTACTCCTTATCTCCACGTTGTCTCCCTTTTGTTATGGGCTTTGAGCCGGTTCATGACAAGTGGGGGCTCATCCGGGATATTTGAACGTATTGGTTTGGGAGAACGTGGAGGTACGTGTTTGGTTTGCATATTTTGTGTGTGTGTGTGTGTGTGTGTGTGTGTGTGTGTGTGTGTGTGTGTGTGTGTGTGTGTGTGTGTGTGTGTGTGTAAAGATGAAAGTTAGCCTACACGACGGTGTCGCTGTCCTGCTCCGTAACCGGCCTGTCCCGTATCCGGCCTTGAAACACTTCCCTTATGGAATCAATAGGTCCGTCTGTTTACTGGCAAAATGGCATCCAACCTTCATTACGCCGACACTGTCTGAGGGACTCCATGCTTTACTTCCACTGTCTGAGGGACTCCATGCTTAACTTCCACTGAAACCTGTCTGAGGGACTCCATGCTTAACTTCCACTGAAACCTGTCTGAGGGACTCCATGCTTAACTTCCACTGAAACCTGTCTGAGGGACTCCATGCTTTACTTCCACTGTCTGAGGGACTCAAGTGTTACACGTCGTTTCCACTGAAACCTGTGGGCTTTATTAAAACCGGATCACAGTCATGTTACCCTTCTCTGTTCTTTCTCATTCCAGTCATGTGGAGAAACGGGCAGGACATCAATTATCGGCGTTGTCCCCGTCACCTCTCCGTGGCAGAGCTGTGTGAGTCACTACCGGCGTTGGCCGGCAGGGATGTCCTTGTCCCATCGTGACTCCTGTGGCGGGCCGGGCGCATTGGTGCGGCTGGCTTCCGGGTTAAGGGGACATTGTGTCAAGAAGCAGTGCGGCTTGGTTGGGTTGTGTTTCGGGTTGAGTCACTCGCGTCACCAAGGGTGGTTAACGCGTCACCCGCGTCACCAAGGGTGGTTAACGCGTCACCAAGGGTGGTTAACGCATCACCAAGGGTGGTTAACGCATCACCAAGGGTGGTTAACGCGTCACCCGCGTCACCAAGGGTGGTTAACGCATCACCAAGGGTGGTTAACGCGTCACCCGCGTCACCAAGGGTGGTTAACGCGTCACCAAGGGTGGTTAACGCGTCACCAAGGGTGGTTAACGCGTCACCAAGGGTGGTTAACGCGTCACCAAGGGTGGTTAACGCGTCACCAAGGGTGGTTAACGCGTCACCAAGGGTGGTTAACGCGTCACCCGCGTCACCAAGGGTGGTTAACGCGTCACCCGCGTCACCAAGGGTGGTTAACGCGTCACCCGCGTCACCAAGGGTGGTTAACGCGTCACCCGCGTCACCAAGGG
>NW_024061320.1:0-2500 GCF_016432855.1 Salvelinus namaycush | reverse complement strand
CATAATACACTATAACACTTAGTGACCCCATAATACACTATAATACTTAGTGACCCCATAATAATACACTATAACACCTAGTGACCCCATAATACACTATAACACCTAGTGACCCCATAATACTACACTATAACACTTAGTGACCCGATAATACACTATAACACTTAGTGACCCCATAATACACTATAATACTTAGTGACCCCATAATACACTATAACACTTAGTGACCACATAATACACTATAATACTTAGTGACCCCATAATAACACACTATAACACCTAGTGACCCCATAATACACTTAGTGACCCCATAATAATACACTATAACACCTAGTGACCCCATAATACTACACTATAACACTTAGTGACCCCATAATACACTATAACACTTAGTGACCCCATAATACACTATAACACCTAGTGACCCCATAATACTACACTATAACACTTAGTGACCCGATAATACACTATAACACTTAGTGACCCCATAATACTACACTATAACACTTAGTGACCCGATAACACACTATAACACTTAGTGACCCCATAATACACTATAACACTTAGTGACCCCATAATACACTATAATACTTAGTGACCCCATAATACACTATAATACTTAGTGACCCCATAATAATACACTATAACACTTAGTGACCCCATAATAATACACTATAACACTTAGTGACCCCATAATAATACACTATAACACTTAGTGACCCACTAAGTACCCCGGCAATATGATAATTCACCATAACACTTAGTGACTCCCAAAATATCCCCAACACAGCCACACACTAACACTGTAGTAAGACTGGATGGCTGGAAGGATTTTAACACTTTAGAGTGTGTTTTTCCCTCTTCTCTCTGTACATCGTCAGCATCTCTATTGGCTGTACACAAGGCCTCCACTATTAACAGTCTCTGTTCTGTTTCTGTTCATCCTCAGTGTGTGTTTGGAGTCAAGCATCTCTATTGACTGTACAAAAGGTCTCCACTATTAACAGTCTCTGTTCTGTCTCTGTTCATCCTCAGTGTGTGTTTGTTTGGAGTCAAGCATCTCTATTGACTGTACACAAGGCCTCCACTATTAACAGTCTCTGTTCTGTTTCTGTTCATCCTCAGTGTGTGTTTGTTTGGAGTCAAGCATCTCTATTGACTGTACACAAGGCCTCCACTATTAACAGTCTCTGTTCTGTTTCTGTTCATATACTCAAGTGTGTGTTTGTTTGGAGTCAAGCATCTCTATTGACTGTACACAAGGTCTCCATTATTAACCGTCTCTGTTCTCTTTCTGTTCATATACTCAGTGTGTGTTTGTTTGGAGTCAAGCATCTCTATTGACTGTACACAAGGCCTCCACTATTAACAGTCTCTGTTCTGTTTCTGTTTATCCTCCTGATTATCGTCAGTGTGTGTTGGTTTGGAATCAAGCGCTAGTGTTTGAGCTGGGGGTTTTAGCAGCGTTGTTCGCTCTGCAGGAGACATGCCGTGATCACTGCCTCTGATTAGACGATTCTGGTTCCACCCCCCTCGGCACAAACAGACACAGATCGTCGTCACGCCAATCGATTCACAAGATGGGATAAAAGATGGAAAGGACAGCGAAGAGGATAGAAAATAACACGGATTTGAAAATACAGCTTTTTTTAGAGCAAGAGGGTTTTAGGAGAGGGGAGAGGGAGAGAAATCAAAGGATTTCACTTGGTTGAAACATTGTTATTGAGGAAGGGAAGGAGGGAAAGGGAGAGGGACAGAGACTTGAGATGGAATTGAGATGGAATTTTTTTAATGAAAGAGGAGGGTCTAATAAGAGGGTCTAATAAGAGGGTCTAATAAGAGGGTCTAATAAGAGGGAGGGAGGGAGGGAGGGAGGGAGGGAGGGAGGGAGGGAGGGAGGGAGGGAGGGAGGGAGGGAGGGAGGGAGGGAGGGAGGGAGGGAGGGAGGGAGGGAGGGAGGGAGGGAGGGAGGGAGGGAGGGAGGGAGGCTGTTGCTGAATGAAATTCCAGCAGCATTTCGAGGCCGGCGATGATGGAGTCGTAGCCAGCGGGCCGTCAGTGGATTGGATCGGGCTGGCTAAGCATCGCCTGCTGCACTGTGTTGTACAGAAAGACGTTGCTGGGGCCTACGGATCAACAATACATGCATCTACTACGGACAAGGCGTTATTAAATAGCAGTCACGTGGAACAGTACTGGACCTAACAGGGGGAGAGGGTCTGACAGAGAGCCAGGCTAGAAGGAGACAATCCAGACAAATTGTTGAATCTGTCCTCAACAAATTGTATTAGGCTACACGGGGAGTTGACATCTCTATCGTTTTAAAATGTCTTCACTGTCAAAAACAGCTGTTCGTGTACAATCATTTAGCTTTCCTCGGCTGCTTCCCAAATGGCTCCCTATTACCTGAATACTGTAGTGCACTACTTTTGACCAGAGCCTTACTATGAGCCTAGGGTCAAAAGTAGGGCACTACATAGGGAATAGGGTGCCATTTGAA